>NC_089751.1:47795616-47910616 GCF_040412425.1 Macrobrachium rosenbergii | reverse complement strand
AATTTAAGTTTTCATCATATTTTTTTTTTAAATTCATCGTATATGCAATATTCATTAAATCCCTATTGAAAACAAAGTTGCTGTTGGGTTCGGAGTTCAACTGATTACACCCAGGAAGTCGCAGGCGACCTTGAGTTACTCTATTTGAACAAGGAAGGTAGAGTGTAAATTTTACAGTCAATATTAGTTTTCTTTTCTTCACTTTCATTGTTGACTTTATCCGAAGGTGAACTTGCTTCAAATGGACAATACCACCGAAGAGAGAGAGAGAGAGAGAGAGAGAGAGAGAATTTCAATAAAGTAATGGTGTATGTTGCAGGTACACGTATCAAGTTACATTGATGTTTAGTAAGCTTCGTATATTTTATTCCTACTCACCTATTTGTTATCCCTAATTAGGACCATTTTTTCTGATGCCATTTACTCCTTGGGAATCTGTATTCCTCAGATTACTGTTCAGCGACTGCTTCTTTCCTTCTACAGTCAAACTTTGGAATGACCGAACACTCTCTCCACTGAATGGTATTATCTATATTTTTCCAAAGATTATATATGTATATATATATATATATATATATATATATATATATATATATATATATATATATATATATATATATATATATATATAAATAATCAACACCCAGTTACGTGTGGAACAGAAATAAATTTCTGACTCACATCAGGATCGAACCCAGGTCTTTCAATTGAAAGACCTGGGTTCGGTCTTGATGAGTCAGAAATTTATATATATATATATATATATATATATATATATATATATATATATATATATATATATATATATATATATATATATATGTATTTGGAAAAATATAGATAATACCAGCCAGTGGAGAGTGTGTTTTGTCATTCCAGAGCTTGACTGTAGGAGGAAAAAAGCAGTCATTGAGCAGTAATCTGAGGAGTACAGATTTCCAAGAAGTAATTGACGTCAAAATGAATCTGACCCAAGTAAGATGACAAAAAAGTTAACATGAATAAAATATACGAAGTTTACGAAAGATCAGCTCAGTTTAATCTGACATGTTTACCTACGGTACATTACATTGCTTTTTTGAAAATTCTCTCTCTCTCTCTCTCTCTCTCTCTCTCTCTCTCTCTCTCTCTCTCTATATATATATATATATATATATATATATATATATATATATATATATATATATATATATATATATAGAATCTACTGGTCATTTTTGACCAGATATGTATGTAATTATAATAATCACTACGCCAGAAGATATTTGCCCAGACACTAAAGATCGCAGGCCTATGCTACGCGAACGCGTAATATCAAGAATTTTTAATTTCACCCTTGCACACTGTGGTAGCCTACGTTTTACAGACTGTCTAGGACAAGTGGTTGCGGAAAGAGAGCTCACTCACAATTAATCGTATGATCTTTCAAAGGTTAAAGAAAGAGGAATGTGGCATTACTCCGTCTAGTCTTACACGGTATTACAGTGCCTTTTTTTTTCTAGAAAGAAGTATGCAGATTTCCACGAAGTAAATGTGGAAAGAGTTAGGTTGACGGGAGACGGAAGATTAGTTGAGAGTAAGGGGGGATTTCTCTGCTTGAGCGCAAGAGAAGAGTGGCCGAAGTAGCACCTGAAGAAAGAATGAGAGAGAGATAGAGAGAGAGAGCCTCGTTGAAATGGAGGCGAAGGGGATTCAGACCTGAGAGAATGGGACCCTGCTCTTAGGAATTGCCTTAGAGGAGGAGAAAAAATCACCACTGGAAATTGTTCTTTTTTTCTCATTTGTTCTTCATTCAGGATTCAAGGCCATGTAGTGACGGGGGTGGGAGGGGGCGTTCCAAAGAGTGTGAAGAACTCGAGAAGTTAAGAGGGCGTTGAGGCCATTACAATAAAAATAAATATGGTAAAAGTAGCGTGTTGATTATATATATATATATATATATATATATATATATATATATATATATATATATATGTATATATATGCATGTATATATATGTATGCATATATATGTGTGTATGTGTGTATGCATGTACGTTATATATGTAATTCTAATAGCCACAATGCACTCTTAACTTCTCGAATTCTTCGCGCTTTTTTTTTTGCTATGCTTGTAACTACAAAGCCGTAAGATCCAACCGCAAGAAATTGAAGAGACTGTGATGGCCGGTCGCGGGAAACATATACTCGTATGTATATATATATATATATATATATATATATATATATATATATATATATATATATGTGTGTGTGTGTGTGTGTGTGTGTGTGTGTGTGTGTGTGTAACCTGTTGTGCCTTTGTTGACCAAAGAAACACTTCACTCTAACCTGTTGGGCCCTAGGAACTCTATCCCAAAGGAATTGCTGAGAACTAGAAAGCTAACACCTTCTGAAGCCAACCCCTTTAAGAGAAGAGACATATGGTAATAACTACGTGGGGCAAAAGTTTGACCCTGTAGGAGTATTATAATGAAAATTAACATTTATGTTACAAATTGTTTATTATAATGCTCATGTTTAATCCTGCAGAAAATACAGGTTATATTCAAAGTCAACAGGGTAGGAGTCATTCCTATTGTTTAAAATTTCTGTTGTTGTTAACTTTTAGCAAGTGTTTGCTGATTTATTGTGGCCGACAAGAACCAGTCTATGAGAGTCTGGTCTTGAGATCTGTGAGGCCATACAGCTGGGCTACGCCATCCAATCCAAAATGTGGTGAAGCTTCGGTTTGAGCTGAAACCACTTGATATCTCCGTTATCCTAATGACCTGCCATCCATTCGAGGCATGAAGGAATTTGTTAACATATGGTGTGGCTCGTTACTTTCTTGTATCTCGAAATAGTTGCTCATACCAGTAACTCTTAGACCAAGGCCAAGAGAATCCTTGTCTTAGGCTTACGCAGCGTTGCACAGATACTGCCTCAAACCATTGTGAATTTTCATTACCCCAACATCAAGATATGTGTTACTCCGTTTGGGTAAAAAATTGCTTCATCAGTGAACATGTGCTTTTTCATGCTGCCTGAGCTGCGTAAGCCACTTTTTCAGTAAGTGATCTCTCCTTCCGTTACTTCTTTCTGATGAAGACCATATTCTCTGGAAGCTTGTATTTCAAGTCAGTGGCCTCTGTGGGCTTGTTCGATAAGAATAGGTTTCATCTTCTGAATGATGATTATTATTAGTTATTTCCTTGACCCCATGCAGATGAAAGCGATTGATAGAGAGAATGCAACGAACTGAACGTGAAGGTAGGCCTACATCTGCCTCCTGCCAAAAGTCTCCGCACTGACTCGTGCAGAGTGATAGGAATCAGAAGAACAACTACTTCACTCACTGCTCAGTCGATCTCGAACGTTTCCATTTTCACGAAGCGAGTTCAGGTCTCGCTAACGGTTCTGTACTGAATGTGTGTGTGTGTGTGTGTGTGTGTGTGTGTGTGTGTGTGTGTTGTGGGCCTGTTGGGGTACTTGACATTTAAAATTTTCTGCGGCTGAACGTGAGGTGGCAGCGTACTTTGTATGCACGAGCTAAAGCTGCCCTCTTTCTGCCGTTGTTAACTAAACTGCCAAGTTTTAAGAGATACATGGGGGAAGAAGATTAAAAGTGATTAGTACGGGGGTAAAGATAATCGACATGTTCACATGCGTCATACACACACACACACACATATACTGTACAGTATATATATATATATATATATATATATATATATATATATATATATATATATATATATATATTTTTTTTTTTTTTTTTTTTTTTTTTTTTCAGAGAGAGAGAGAGAGAGAGAGAGAGGCGAGGGGGAGTCAGACATAGACTTAATTATTTTGTTTTCTCGAAACAGGCTCCCTTTGGATATGACAACGATGCCTGAGAGAGAGAAAATCATTGCCTGAGAGAGAGAGAGAGAGAGAGAGAGAGAGAGAGAGAGAGAGAGAGAGAGAGAGAGCAAGCAAAATGTCTTGAAATTGTTGACTGATAATTTTCAACATTAAAAAATTAGAAACGAACCAACCCCCCCAAAAAAAGGTGTTGCCAAGGCAAACGGAGTAAAAATGTGAAAGAAGTTAAGAAATGACGGTTGAGTGAGCCGAGAAACACGATTCGACTGGGATGTGAAACAGCCGGCAGACATGCTCTCTCTCTCTCTCTCTCTCTCTCTCTCTCTCTCTCTCTCTCTCTGTGAGCAACGCTTGTGATGTTAACAGGAACAAACAGAACGCGGCTATCTGATGCGCAAATTGTATCGCATTTGTGGAAGTCTAGCCAGGCGAGACGTCAATGTTTACTTGCAGGAGTCACCAAGGTTGCCTGTCGGTTCTTAAACCTATGTAGGCTAGTTACCAATGACATTCGTTCCTCTTATGGTATGTAGCTAATAAAAGTATGCGAATTAGGAGTATCAGAATTCAAATGCTGAAGGAGAATTTAAGGCGTGTAGGATTTATTTAGGTTTGAAGGAGGCAAGGCAGGCGTCCTTGCACGACGTAAGACAATCATTCGGGTAAAAGTGAGGCGTATGAACCACGACTGCTCTCGGTCAAATTTATTGTGGCAGACTTCACACACTCCAAACAGGCACTAACATGAATAATGCGATCGAAGTACAGCAAAGCAAAAGCAAGCGCTCGTGAAGTAGGCACATCACCTAGTTTTTCAGTAATGCAGGAAGTCACTGTACAATGCACTACTGTTTTGTCCCACATTGTGATTTCTATTGTTAATTCTCCTGAGGATACGATATGCTTTCCGTTTTAACCGTTTGAGATTTTTAAAATCTCTCTCTCTCTCTCTCTCTCTCTCTCTCTCTCTCTCTCTCTCTCTCTCTCTCTTTTTTTAACAGATGATTCAAGTTTTGACTTTTTTTAAGGAGGTCAGACAAAAGAATAGGTCTATTGTTAGAAATTGGCTCGCTAGGTACGTCCGTCCTCAGCAGACAGTGTTGTCAAAATTCGCATGCACAGAGCTTACCAAGTTCCGTACGCTGAATGAATCGGAGACACTGCATGTTAACAAACATGTTTGTTTCTTGTTTGTTTTTTTGTTTCTTTCATGGTTTCTCGCAGTGTCCGTTCATAAAGGTTTATTTACGTTTTTGTTATATTTTTATTCACGGCGTTCAATTTCAATTGTATCATACAATCAGTTCAGGTTACTGGTCATCGTAATTTTACAATCTAGGCAAGATAAACATTAGGAGTTTTGCAAACGTACAGAGGAAAAACAATGAATTTGTTTGTTTTTACTTTATGCGCAAGGCGAGTAACTTAGACCTTGTAAGACACTGACGTAGCTGAGATAAAGCCATTCATCATTCAATAAATATCGCTCACCACTCTGCTCCAACTTTGGAAACATGCCAAGAGAACAGATGGTAAAAAAAATTAGAATAAATTTGGGCATGAGTGCCTGGCGGAACCGAAGATCATTTTTATTTTTAAGATAAAGCGACGAATGAAAGAAAAAAGAACATTTTTAGTTTTCTGTAAAAGAAAACTGTTGAGATGGCTATTTGTCTGTCCGTCCGTACTTTTTTCTGTCCGCCCTCAGATCTTAAAAACTACTGAAGCTAGAGTGCTGCAAATTGCTATGTTGATCATCCAACCTCCAGTCCTCAAACATACCAAATTGCAGCCCTCTAGCCTCAGTAGTTTTTATTTTATTTAGCCATAATCGTGCTTCTGGCAACGATATAGGACAGGCCACCACTGGGCCGTGGTTAAAGTTCCATGGGCTGCGGCTCATACAGCATCCTACCGAAACCACCGAAAGATAGATCTATTTTCGGTGGCCTTGATTATACGCTGTAGCGGCTGTACAGAAAACTCGATTGCGCCGAGGAAACTTCGGCGCATTTTCTAGTTGTTACATTTTTATTCAAGGAAAGAAGTGATCTGTGGTTGCTTGACAAAATGTCTCTCGAGTAGGTTTTTTTTTTTTTTTTTGCGGATTCTTGTATTGTATTCAGTTATCGTAATCGCATATCTCAAATCTTTAGTTTCATTTCACTCTTGCCTTTGCCCACAGTGATTAAAATCTCTACTTTCTAATAACTGGTTTCATATTAAACCACTAAAGCAAAGTAATGGGGTATAAGTGATAGTTATCCATACTTTTTTCCAGTTTCCATTTCAAAGATTTCTTGTCTATTAAATTTTTAATCGTGTTCCATTTTATTCTGCTAAAAATGTATGAGTGCATGTGAATTGATTATTTTTCCTTATATCTTACGGCTTATGTTCCACAGAAAAAAAAATGATTCTACTTCAGTCTGTTCTGTACGACATCAATTCCATCTTGCAATTCAATTTCTTAGTTAGTGGCAATATTCGTAATGGCGCCAGATAAGCCTCAATCAGTCAATCAGTCAATTCCTTATTGCTTTGGGGTCGGTCGGCCCTCCTCGGGTATTTCTCTGCAGCGTCTTCTCGACCCCGAGTTGTTCTTCTTCCCGCCTTTTACTTTTTCTCTGGTAACAATGATTTCTTCCCACTCGCTGTCCAACTTCTTTAACTGTCCCTTGTTCCGCACTTCACGTTTCATACAAGAATAAATACTTTGGGTTATGCCTTTTGGGGGTCTCGAAATGTGGCTCGACATATTTTTTCGTCTTTGTTCTCTCCGCTGTCTCTCTCCTCTCTTTTATTCATTGGCATTTTCCTTTATTCTCTTCCTCATGTTATTCCCATCCCTTCAGATCACGTAACCAACCACCGGCCACCCGCCCCAACCGGTTCCATTGTGTAGCAATCGCCAGGTTAATCGAATTCGGCGAAAAAAAGCCATGACTAGAATCAGGATAAAGACACTGAAGCAGTCTAAACGAATAAACATACAAAAATATAAAAGCTTTATATCTTTGTATCTTTCTTTGTCTAGATCTAGATCTCTTCAGTACCTATTTCCTGAATCTGCTCATGATTTTTGTTTCTGCTAGGGGAGAATGAAACAAGTAGAATCACCAATAAAAAAAAAAATACGCAACGAAGTCAAGCAAGGTCATGAACGCAAGCCAAATTCCCTCTTTGCAAATTTGGATGTCTGGATCCAAGAGCGTCGGAAAGTTGAAGGGAGAAAAAAAAGAAGGATTGCTCAACAGCGTAGTAGGAAGATAGGAACCGGTTGCGGGATGCAGAAATCCCACCGGGGAACTAATAGGAACATTGCGAAATTTTGCGACTGGATATGATACGAAGGATGGCGAGAGAAGCGAAGAAGTCTAGTAAATATTTTATTTTTTTTTTATCTTTCTTCGTCCGGTTTTTGTCCTTCTCATCCCGAGTTGACGCCAAGAGTTTGCATCCTGTCTCGATTGGGAGGCAACGCACAGATTACAAATCGTCTCCTGTGCTTTTTGATGTTGGGTAGTTATATATATATATATATATATATATATATATATATATATATATATATATATATATACACAGTATATATATATATATATATATATATATATATATATATATATATATATATATATATACTGTTATTGTTTATATATGTATACATGTGTGTGTGTGTGTAATTGTAATAGCCACAATACCCTCACGTTGCCGACTTGACCATGACCTTCTTCTGATATGCGGTAGAATTACTTCATGTTTCTTGCATTTGGATCTAAGGCTTTGTAGTGAAAATCGTATCCAAAAAGTGGGAGGAATTCGAGAAGTTAAGAGGAACTGTGGTTGTTATAAACATACGTATCTGGTTAAAAGTGACCAGTAGATTCTATACACACACACACACACACACACACACACACACACACATATATATATATATATATATATATATATATATATATATATATATATATATGTGTGTGTGTGTGTGTGTGTGTGTGTGTATGTATGTATGTATGTATGTATGTACGTACATGCTGACAGACATAGATTTAGATCCCATGCAAGCCAGACCACATTAGGCAAGTTCTGTTAAATTTCCTTGTGCCTCTGTTGACCTAAGCTTTCAATGTGTACCTAATGATTAGTTGACTGGTGAGTCGTGGACATGGTATATATATATATATATATATATATATATATATATATATATATATATATATATATATATATATATATATATATATTATATATACTATAGTTAGTGTGTGTGTTTGTGTGTGTGTGTGTGTGTGTGGTTACAATTACCTTCTTCCCATGGGATTCGAACCATTGACCACTGATGTGGCGAGTTGATTCTTAGTCCACAATGGGCTGGGAGGGGGTGAAATCGTTGTTAAAGGTATACTGGTGCCCCCTGTGATATTGTGCATATGCAGTTGTATGTGTGTTACCTCTCCTTTTATGGCGTCTGCATTGTGTAGGATAAGCACCGAATTCTTACCTCTGTGGACGGGGGCCCGAATCCCAAGGGAGGAGGTTCTTATTTGCATTTTCAGGTGATACTGCCTGCTTATGATATATCTTCAATAATCCCCTTTTGCTTTTCCATTACCCGGACTACACAATTACTTGTACGTTTTTCTGTTAGTATCCTTAAGAGTGCAATTCCTTTGTCTTTTAGGGCTATTCAGTATCACCTTCAATTAGGACTGACTTGATAACCTCATTTACTTTCCGAATCTCAAGCTTATTTTTCCATACTGCTGAGCAAATGAATTGGCGATGGAGTAAAGAAATATAAACATCCTAGTAGTGTGAAATATAAATATCCTTGTAGTGAGGATCGTCTCGCTGAGGTAATCCTCCCATTCTGATGTTGTAATAAATAGACCAAAACAAACAGACAGTGATGGGTGGAACAGAGGGTCTGAGAGTCCTGGAATCTTTACAAAGAGAGTGATGGCAGCCAAATGGTGACGAGAAAATATGCCATGATTGCGAGATGGTTTGCATTTAACCACTCGGCTTTGACAGTAATATTCCATTAGAAAGGCTGTCTTCAGTGTCATTCAGATGACGTTAGCCAGCAACCGGGGCCACCACTTTTTAATGGTTCAAAAAAAAAAAAAAAAAAAAAAAAAAAACTCATTAACCAGCAACAGTAGAGGAGGACTCGGGGGGCATCGTGGAAATTGGGACGGGTTGATTAGCAAAAGGATTTTGGCTAATTCATTATTACTGGAATAATGTGCCTAAGCTGCTTCTCCAGTTCTTGTAAATACCGAAATACAGACTTTTTTTTTATGAATTTTTTTGATCCTCAGTGTTTCGTTGTTCATAGTAAGGAAATGATGGTGACCTATAAGACAGATTAATGGTTTTTTTTTATGCTTGCTCTCTTAAATATGGGTGGTACAATGTTTATGTATGTATATGTATATATATGTATATGTATATGTGTATATATATATATATATACATACATTTATATATATAGAAATAAATTTCTGACTCACATCAGGATCAGAACCCAGGTCTTTCAATTGAAGGCACAGGTGCTGCCCACTAGGCCATAAAAGTCAGGTTCCAGCTTGTATGGCCTAGTGGGCAGCACCCGTGCCTTCAATTGAAAGACCTGGGTTCGATCCTGTTGTGAGTCAGAAATTTATTTCTGTTCCACACGTGATTGTGTGTTGATTATTTCTATATATATATATATATATATATATATATATATATATATATATATATATATATATATATATATATATATATATATATATATATATATATATATATATATATATATATCTCGTAAGAGTGCCCCATATACAAAATTTGCAAAATACCCAGAAGTTTATAATAATGGTGCATGCTGTTTTGGAGAAGCGTAACAGCCTTTCTTAGACTTGGCAGTATCAGTATCAGAGCCAGTAACGCAACCAATAAAACCGTTCCATAATTCAGCAGGACGAGATACGAATCTAAACGACATTAGAAGTGAGCATAAACAGTAAATGAAACCCGCAAAGGAAGGAACGCTAACTGATGAGAAAGTGACAGGTATGAATATATGTTACTAATCTACCCTATTATAATACCAAAGGATTTATGTAATCATTTGGCCTGGATGATGGCAAAAAAACAATGCGAAACACTGACTCCAATTGAACGAGTCAGAGAAACGTAATGAGTTAGTCCTGAATATTCCGCAAGACATATTGGCAAGCGATGCCGCTTGCCAGCACCAAAATATGGCGATTTCAGCAAAGATCTCTTTATAATCTCTAATGGTTGTAACGTGATTCAGTTCGTCGGTAACTGTTATAACTTTGGCCCACCAAAAAAGTGTGAAATAATGTAGATAGAAAGAGTATAAAAAGTGTAAAAGAAAACACTCATAGGGAACTTACATTACCAAAAGCTAAGACATGGCCCCATAGAACACTTCATGTTTTTTTTATGGAAGACATTTATGTGTAATCCATGACATAAGATGTATCTTCTGATCTATTTGCATGAAACCTTGATTAGGAACCTTAATATACTACACAACCGCTCTGTATTATGTAATGGCATGAAACCGGATCTGCTGTAATCACATTTGTTGATCATCAGATTTGTCATGTCCATATGACCAGGAGTCAGAAGATGCGAACATCTGTGTACATAAAATAATAAGACGAATGATTGGTCAGGTAACAGATATCGATATTACAATGGGAATGGATTTCAGCAGTAAGATACGAAGCCCATATTAACTGTGAATTTTAAAAGGCAGTTCCTTCATCTCTTGCCAAGTCTGGTGGATATCTACGGTGATATCATGCCTGGAATTTTAATAGTAATAATATAAGTCTTTGATGCTGAGGACGCTGTAAATCTTATACTCCACTCAGGAAAGAGGGGTGTTCTTGAAGCCACATGCGTCGATATGCAAAGCGAGAGCCAAATATGGCACCTCCTTTCAAATATCTACTCAATTGAGTTTGTCAAGAAGCCTATTATCGTATTGTCGCGCATAAAAGATCAGTTTTTGTGAATCCAAGAATAGCCGATCGCTTGCCGTTTTAGGAAACAGCCGCATTCTGGTAAATTAATGGCCACACTTTTATAGTAAAAAAAAAATCCACAGCCAGAATTAAGTCAGTAAGATGTTCTGCAAATATCATGAGGAATGTTGCTGAAAAAATGAAGTGTTTGTGTATTAAGGCCAGAGTTGAGAACGACGGCATTTATATGCAACGCATATCCTGCCGATTGTGACAGAACTGTTACTTAGCTGAGGAATAAATAATTTCAAATCAGATGCATTTACGGTTCTTTTAAACAGGTTTATCATAATGTGATATTGCTCCATCAAATCACTTTGTTCAAAACTGTTCAGGTATTTTGGAACGTTAAGCATGTGTCTGACGTCAGTGAATTATGTTCGTAAGCGCTCGCTTATTGTATATTGTGTACTAAATGAAATTGCATTTTCAAATGTTTAGGTAATACACTGGGTGTCATATATCAAATTTCATATCGTTTCTTATTAAAAGTGAATATATTAGTATGAGGAGATAATCCCATTTACTTTCATGTTAAAGAAAAATGGGCAGGTTCATATAATCAGTAACTGTTGTTACTCTTGAAAGATCCGTGCACAATTATTCAAAACTGTTGCAATTGCAAAGTTATAGAAAAAGAGCAGCAGATATTAATGTGGTCGTTTTAGGCCGCAGAAACTACGAATAACGTGTTATGAGTTTTATTTTAGGTAAAAACACATTTGGTAAAATGTGAGATAAAATTATACGCAGAGTGCGGTCGTTCTTAAAATCCTAAGTATGCGAAGTAAAACCAAAATATTGTTACAGTAATGAAGCATATATTTTTATCTTTCAGTTGGTAACTTGTCACGCTATGCGAATGCAATATCAAGGCACACCTAAAAGCTTTTGTTCACTCTTTACTAGATATTACCTTCAACAGAATTATTTCAAAGGCGTTAAGAAGTTGCTTCTCAATCATCTTCTCAGCGTAGTTATTATGCCAGAGCTCTGGCGGAGCAGCCACCCGGGAAATCAAAGGCCAGAAATCTCCCGTAGGGGGCTAGCGCCGCCAGTGCACCTCACGCCGTTCACCGTAGGCAATACTTGAACTAGCTGCAACCCCTTTTCACCATACCTCTGTTCATATTCTCTTTCTTCCATCTTGCTTTCCACCCTCTCCTAACAGTTGTTTCAGCATTATTTTCAGCGCTGAATGACCTCATAGGTCCCAGCGCAAGGCCAGAAATCCATGTGTCTTCCAGCGCCAAGGGCCTTGAAAATTTTGACCCTTAGATACCTGAGACTAAAGGAAAACACATGTCAAATAAGCAATTGGAAATGTAAGATTTTTCATAATTATTTTCCACTAGTTTTTTCTGTAATAAGAGCAGTGAACAATTTGTTATATTTTTTCCTTTGGAAAACGTGGAACATTTATTTAAATTATCGGGAGTATGAACCTCTCTCTCTCTCTCTCTCTCTCTCTCTCTCTCTCTCTCTCTCTCTCTCCATGTTTTACAGTAATGTATATTTTCATGCGCGCATCAGGACAAAATCTCTCTCTCTCTCTCTCTCTCTCTCTCTCTCTCTCTCTCTCTCTCTCTCTCTCTTCTATTTTACAGTAATATGTATTTTCATGCGCGCCAGAACAAAAGATCTCTCTCTCTCTCTCTCTCTCTCTCTCTCTCTCTCTTCATATTTTACAGTAATGTATATTTTTATGCCTGCCAGGACAAAAGATCTCTCTCTCTCTCTCTCTCTCTCTCTCTCTCTCTCTCTCTCTCTCTCTCTCTATTTTACAGTAATGTGTATTTTCATGAGCGCTAGGACAAAAGATCTCTCTCTCTCTCTCTCTCTCTCTCTCTCTCTCTCTCTCTCTCTCTCTCTCTCTCTCTCCAGCAATGTGTATTCTCATGTGCGCCAGGACAAAAGATCTCTCTCTCTCTCTCTCTCTCTCTCTCTCTCTCTCTCTCTCTCTCTCTCTCTCTCTCTCTCTCTCCATTTTTTACAGCAATGTGTATTTTCATTCGCGCCAGGACAAAAGATCTCTCTCTCTCTCTCTCTCTCTCTCTCTCTCTCTCTCTCTCTCTCTCTCTCTCTCTCTCTCTCTCTCTCTATTTTACAGCAATGTGCATTTTCATGAGCGCCAGGACAAAAGATCTCTCTCTCTCTCTCTCTCTCTCTCTCTCTCTCTCTCTCTCTCTCTCTCTCTCTCTCTCTCTCCATATTTTACAGCAATGTGTATTTTCATTCGCGCCAGGACAAAAGATCTCTCTCTCTCTCTCTCTCTCTCTCTCTCTCTCTCTCTCTCTCTCTCTCTCTCTCTCTATTTTACAGCAATGTGCATTTTCATGAGCGCCAGGACAAAAGATGCTGAGCAATGGAACTCACGTCGTGACCGAGTTAACCTGGAATGCGAATACGGTTGTTCTTTTTCCAGAAGAACGATAACATGTCTCTGCTTTTATTTAACAAAGTGTAGTGATTTGTTTGTTTGTTAATATTTTCTTTTTACAAAGCTGGATTCCAGCGTAAGGTTTGACGGACCACAAGAAATTGTTGTTACTTTTTAGTCTTACAAAACTAGGAAAATCGTTAGTGTTGGGTCTAGCAAAGCAAGTGCACATTTTTCATCGCACCGAAGATTGGCAAAATGCCAGTTTTGGGGATCGAGAAGGACTGGCAGATTACGAAACGCATACTTAGCGAAGACCATTGCAAAAAGAATCGCACTGCAAACTAGTTCATTCTGAATATCCAGAGACTATCTTCCCTCTCCCACCAGCGAGCATCCCAGGAGGCGGGTCTAACGATTTAGGTGTTTTTGTATGTGTTCAAAACCAGACTAGGAAAGCTTGAGTGGATCGAATCTCGGAAAGTTATAAGGACGCGTTTTCGGCAGATTTTGATCGCCCAGACGCCCTTACGGTATTGTAGTACTCATTGCCCTCTTTGTTGCTACCGGGGATCGAATAATGTTTCCAGTTAGCTGAAGGCAAACTTTTTAGCCTTTCCTCCTCTGATGTCAGAGCTCAGACTAAAGAAAAAAGCCTGAATAATTTCAGTTTGGCGAATACTCTTTAGTTTTCTTTCTTTTGTTATTTATCAAGTTCAGAGTTATTATCCTGAAGCTCCAGTTAATTAAAAGTTTTTTTTTTTTTTTGGCGTCTTGGGTCAACGTTCTAAACCTATAAGAGTAATCGGCATACTTGCACACTTTATCTTCGTGCTGTTTTAATACCATTAAGAATCATTTTTTGAAAGTATTCAGTATTTTGATGTAGAGAGTGATTTTCATTTGGATTTGGGCAGCAACAACATCGTTTGCAAAGAATATTTTCTCTGTCAGCGGTAAAACTGGTTAGAACATTCTGATCTTGCGATTCATTAGATCAGGGAATGTGTTTCGTACACTTCCTGTCTGCCTTTAGTATTAAGTTTTATTTCAAGCAAACTTTCTGTCTTTGATCATTAAAGTTAGGCAGTATTTGAATCCATCAGCAATACTCAGATTGCACATTCTTAGAAATCTCTTCCGAATTCTGTTCTTTGCTACTTATGTTTACGCCGAGACTGCACTAGACACTGCTCTATAATAGTGCATATTTATACAGTAGGTGCGCCTTCTCTTCCCAGTTTAATTCCTAGCTGGGGTCGCTGTGTTGAATGAGCTGTCCCTACCCTGAACGGCATATTTCATAATTTGTTTTGGCAGATGTACCCTGAATCCAACCCTATCTATCCGGTGTAGGGACCGGCGCTGAGCTGGGTGTGGCTTGCCTCCTTCCCCACCCCCATCCCCCAGTGGTTAGGGTGACAAGGCGCATGCGATGTACGTGTCAACAGAATATGCTGCATACACGAGTCAGTATTTGTGGTCACTTTTTTTTCTCAAAGGCATTAACCAAAAACAAATACAGCATAAGACAAAGATGAAAAAAGTGGGCAAATGTAAGCCTAGTCTGTCGAGACTACCCATGACAAGTTCGTCTTCAGATAGCATAGACCAATGATAAAAAGAAAATCATATGAGGGGTCTCCCAAAAGTAAATGGTTGTCTCTTCCATATTTCAGTGGGGCTGTAGAGGCTTGAGAGCTCTAAGTGAGCAATTAAAAGTCTCACTTCAAGAAATAGGTATTATTTGTCTCCAAGAAGCGAAATTGAGTAATACAGAATATAATCCTGGAGTAAATTATATATAATATATATAATTCTCCACCGCCAACTGGAAATAGTGAGTGATAAGGGAGGAGAGACAATTATCGCGATAAGTCATCACAACAAGCTTAAGTACTAATTTTCAAACTGTTGCAGTGAATTTCATTTTGGACAGACAGATAACAATGTGCCCCATGAACCTTCCTCTTGAGTTGGACTTCATTTATATTAACATTCAGAATTTTGGTTCATCAACATCCCACCCCTCACTTACCCCTTGGGGATGTTAATGCTTTTAATCCCTTATGGGGTGAAGGAACAGTAGATGCCCAAGGCAGGACATTAAAATATATCTTGGATAATCACAGCATTACAGTGCTAAATGATGGGGCAATGACCTTTCATTTAAATTGACAAATGACTATTCAGCTATTGACTTGAGTATTTGCTCATGTAACATTGATATTGCTTATGACTGTTAAGTAAATGAATATCTTAATGGGAGTGACCATTTTCTACTCCGCAGAAAGCTTTTGAACAGTGTTCCTGTAGAATCCTCACCTTAATGGAAGGTACATGAGGCAGATTGGAAATAGTTTAGTGAGAGTGTTTGTATTGAGGAGACTATACTGTAGGCGCCGTTAGCCCCCTTATCCCATACTGAGGCGTATACATTTTTCACATGAACCACATTAGATAATGCATATGCCTCTATTCCTAAAGCAAAAGGAACGCCCTCTAGACCTGCAGTGACCTGGTGGAACAAAACTTGTGTCATTATGAGAAAAGCCACGGGGAAATGCCAAGAAAAAATATGAGAAGAACGATTCTGCTCAGCCAAACCTTACATATAAACCATGCTATGGCCAAACTGATCAGATATTTCAAATAAGCCAAAATAGAATTATGGCTTTATCATATCTATGCATAAGTTAAAAAAAAGTCATCCAAAATAGTATGGAAGGAAACATAAAAAGACTTAGTAGCAAAGTAAATAGATTCCATATTATTCAACCTATAGGCGTTGCGGAAATACTTATGGAACATTTCCCAAAACATATAGCATTTGGAAAAAATCTATAGTCCACGATTTCAAAACATTCGTAATGCTTAGATCTCTCTGGGAAACATGAATGCTACCAAAAAGCTGGAAAATTGCTCTGATCGTCACAACAAAAAGTCGAATAAGGATGCCTCTCTACTGGTAGTTACAGGCCAGTAGCCCTCAGCAGTTGTCTGAAAGCCGATGAAAAAATTGTCAATACCAGACTCGTATGGCATTTAGGAAATCAAAATCTGCTGTCACATGACCAATCTGGATTCAGGAAAATAGGTCCATACTAAATCCCTTGCTCCAGTCGTCAAGCCAAATCTAGCAGTGTCAAACTGTATGGGTTTTCGTTGACCTAGAAAAAGCTTATGACACATCTTGGCGTTTTGTCATTATAAAATCATTTTATAATACGGGTATCAAAGCCAATATGATAAGGTTTATTGGTTCTTTTTTTATTAGAAAGATACTTTGGAATAAAAGTCGGGAACTGAATACCAAACCCCTTCCTACAAGAAGAGGGAGTCCCTCAGGGCAGTATTCTCGGTGCCACACTCCTCTGTTGTCATTAATAGGATTCTGGAAAATGTACCTCAACCAGTAAGAGGCTCTTTATTTGTTGGTGCCTTGGCATTACATTGTACAGGATATGATGCAGTACCTACCTGTCAGTATTTGCAAAAGGCCATTAATACGGTAAACAAACCTTGAACACGGATTTAGACTCTCGACGTCAGGTTTCATTTATTTTCCTGTTTCATTTTCCTCTTCCTACCCTCAATAAATCCCAGACCACAAGAGGGTCTCCTCTTGTCCGCTTTCCGTTTTGTTTTTCAATTCTTTTTCTATTTTCTTGTTCCTTTTCTTGGCTTCATTGCTTCTTCACAAGTTCATGCAAACTAAGAATTCCGGAATTCTTTGTTATTTCATTTGCTTCAATGTCTAACATCACCTTACCGATTTCTCTTTTTTAATGTAATCCACTTCTATCTGCTTTTGTTCCCTTTCTTATCTTTTGGTTCTCTCATCTCTTCTAATCAGTTTTTTTTTTTTTTTACCCATTTGCTTTCCATTATTTTATCAACTTTGTTGTGTTTCAGCTACACAGACTTTTTTGATTCATTTGTATCATTAGGGAGGTATTCCTGCTCTGAATAATTTTCATTTGTTAGGACTTGTATATTAATGAGTTTTATAATGACTATTTTATTTTGCCTACTTTCTGTTGTCTTGATTGTCTTGCCTTTTGTTTTCATTGCATTTCATTTAATGATGCCATTCATTTTCAGATCTTATTCCTTTCTGCTGTTACTTGTACTCGCTTCGTTTCTCAGTACCCGGTCCTTGGCTGTGCCTATCTTGATTGTCATATTTATCTTTTTTTCACTTCATTTCATTTAATGTTACCATTTATTTCCAAACTTTGTCCCTCGTTGCTGTTACTTCTGCTCGTATCATGTATCCGGCCCTGGGCTAAGCCTGTCTCGATTGTCATATGTATTTATTTTTTTCCATGTCATTTCACTCAACGTTACCATTTATTTCCAAACCCTGTTCACATCTGCTGTTACTTGTACTCTTGTCGTTTCCCAGTATCTGGCCCTGGGCTAGGCCTATTTTTAGTTGGCCTCCGCCGTGAGCGGTTTTCCAGTTTTTGCAGACCATCCCAAAATCTGGACACGGCGCTTCAAAGCGGGTAACAACGCAGTATTGTCATAGGCTCAGGCATTATAAGAGCTGGAGGAAGCTCTTGACGAAACGGGGCTTTTGGAGAACTTTGCCACAAAAGCTACGTCCTCTGTACCATTGGCTACAAATTATTACCACTTAAAAGAAACAAAAATGAGGAAGGGATTTCTCTGGTGTTGGTATTTAGTAAAATATGCTTAGTCAAGAGGCACATTAGTACGAAACAAGGAAGCCTTTTTTTTTTTTTTTCCACCACTTTTTTGTAGCCTGTACATCGTGCAAACACGTAGACGCGTACAAATATTCAGCCGCACAAGAAGCATAGATTGTAGTGTACAGTTTCTTTTATATGTGCAAGAAAATTAATAGTTTTGATTCGGTGTGCAGCGAGCAACACTTGGAGTGCCAAAGTATAATTCATTTAAGTAATTTTTTTTCTTGACTTGCAAACAAAAACTTGATTGCATAACAGTTACATGATGCTTCTCACTGTAACTCATCTTAAAAGTTTTCTTTTCTTGTATTGCTTGAGATTTAACGGAGGCCGATATTTGAGATTTGTTTAGTTGCTCATATGAAAATAAATAATTGCATAAACAAACCTGCAGTGTCCTGACTGGTAAATGAATTTATGTCCATGCTTTGAAAGAGTTGACATGAGGAAATGTGTAGTCAAATATTTACAGACTAAAAGTGTGACTAAACATTTTCCCGGATCACTTAACAATTTTTTTTTGAGGGGTTGTTGGAGGATTACAGTTATAAGTGCTCGGTGTAATTATTATTTAATACAATAATGATAACTTTCAAGTGGTCATCTTGCCTGCCCACACATTCAACAATAATCCTCGGTGCAATATTATTCCAGTATATTTGTGCGCTGTCTCTAAAGTAGTCTTACCACGTAGGGGAGGTAGTACCGTCAGGGCACTTCACGTGGTACACTGCAGGCATTACTTCGGGGTCTTTGCAACATCCCTTCGGCCCCTAGCTGCAACCTCTTTCATTCCTTTTACTGTACCTCCGTTCATATTCTCTTTCTTCCATCTAACTTTCCACCCTCGCTAACAGTTGTTTCCAAGTTCGACTGCGAGGTTTTCCTCCTGTTACACCTGGAAAACTTTTCTACTGTCAGTTTCTCTTTCAGCGCTGAATGACCTCATAGGTCCCAGCGCATGATCTTTGGCCTAAGTTCTATATTCTGTTCTATTCTAAAGTAATTCTTATGAGCACTTTTGTGCGTAGTTCTGTAATTTTGTTACCGTAACACTTGCAGGATATAAATACTCTTGCTGTTCACAGCGGTGCTAGTAATTACCGGCTATTACTGCCGTCTGCTTATGTACACAATTTATAATTTTTACAGAAAAAAAAATCCCGTAAGGGTGGGAAATATAACAGTATTAAAAGGTGAGTATCTGGGTATAACAGGCAATGGAAAACTTGTCCTTCCAAAAAATTTTCTTCATACACTGAAAAGCAACAATTTAAGATTTTAAACGTTTTCCCCATTAGGCAGTGGCTAAGCAGAATGATCAAGAAATGCTTGAAACTGCAGCAGTTAACAGTTATGCAGCAGTACTAGGAACAGCAATAAAGTGCAAGAGGGAATTGCAGTTGATAATTGTATCTGCCAGGATTCGAACCTGCGCCTTTGGTTTAGATTTAGTGATAGACAGTCAACTTGTCCATTCGGCTTGCAAGAGATGCAGGCTTTCAGAAAGCTTTTGATCCCATGGATGGAAGAAAACTAATAAAATCATTATGAATTGCTGATTTCACGTATAGGTAAGAAATGCGTTTGCTAGGGTATGTAGGCCTACTACTGATACAACCGCATGATGTCGAAACTGTGTAAAATAAGAAGAAATGAACGTAAAACAATGACACAAGGCAGGGGTGCATAGGTTAGTAATATAATAATAATAATAGTTACACACCTGATTACAGAGAAACTAAAAGAGACTCCCATAGGATTTAGATATAAGATTCTATAAGTTGTTCTTTAGAGAAAACAGCAGGAGCTAGTGAGAGTGGCCTGAGTATGAATGATGAAAAAATTAATACATTGGCATTCAGTGGTTTGTGCTGGTGCAAATAATATAGACGACGTCCAATACATCTGTGGAATAAAATGGTAACATAATTCGAAAGATTGCTGCAGAAAACACTTGAAAAACCATATCAAATCGAAAGCAGCTGAGAAACGGAAAATTCAGTCAGTCAAATGCTAGAGCAGGGTGATGGTAAGAAAGCTGTACTGGAGAGTACTAGAAATGCCGACAGTTGTCTGTACAATTGAAATAATGAAGCTGACCAAATAAGAAATAAAGGATTTGCTAAAAATATTGATAACCAAGTACATAGAACAATATTGAAAGTACTAAGGTTTACAGCAAGCTGTACCTTAATATCAGAGACAGCAGCTTCATCAAGCTTCTCGATGGATATGAAAAACAAGTTACTTAACTGAAACATACAACAATGAGAAATGTCCTCCATGAGATAAACGTGGACCAGTATGAAAACAAGAAAACGCCTTCGATTATGTAAATTAGATACTGTATCAAGGAGTTAGATCTAGATATAAGCAAAATCGAGCAGAGAAGAAAAGACAGTCGAAATAAATAGGGATGGGAAAAAGAAGGTAATGAAAAGCCATCCTTGAATATCTACTGGACATTTATAAACAAAGAAGAAACCTAGTGTGACATTACTGATAAGACAGTATACAGTAGTAAGCAGAGCAAGCCTAAGCACGTGAGACCTAAATGACAGATAAAATTGAAACGCTGGATCAACAAGATGTGAACAAGTAAAAGAAAATGTCTCACACAAGTTTGGGAGCCGATTTAGTTTCGTGCAACAACCACGCCCAGAAGTAAAGGCAAAATAATAGCAGTGATTTATACATTTTAAATATCTGATCTTGGGGGGAAATAGAAAACAGAAGATTGTAACAAAAGTGTATGGTAGCACAGTAAAGCAAAGCTAAGATAAACCCGGACGTACTATAGCTTTGCTATGAATCAAGGAGCTGTTTTAATGGTGAACTCCTCTCATTACTACTACTATTGCTTTAAAGCCAGTATTTACAACCTGAACCCACTATTTTGACGTTCTCTATCGTCGTCGGTTATACTCCGCCGTGGAAATCTCTAATGTGTCCTGTGCTAGGCAGAATTTCAGTCCGGTTAGTGTACACTAATAGCAAATTTGAACATTATTGACACCTTTGGTTAAACCCTACATATTGCTAGGTTAGCCTACTAGTCTAGTATGCCTCAGGCTATGTCAAGGGCCCAAGCGTACTAGCTTAGCGTAAGGTCTGTTATTACTTGTGTTTGTTTGTTAGCCTACCGTGACTTCTGCTGCACATGTTAGACATTTAGGGTTCCTTCTTTTGGTCTGAGACTCTTCATTATAGGATTCCCTTGATCTTCTCCTACAGTAGGCAACGTCATAACCTATTGATGCAGCCCGAAGTTTGAATTGACATTTTGAGAATAGGCTACAGTGCTGACAGTGCCTCCCTCCTTCTTCCTCCACACAGGCAGTTTCAAATAACCAACCAGGACAGGTACATAAGTGCTATTTATTCTGTTTGCATTGTAATCAGTTCAGTGATATAGTCATAGGCCAAACTTCTGTTGTAAAGTGTTTAGATTTGTTTGCTTCCACTTAGCCTGTTATTATATTGCAGGCTGGCAAAGATAAAAAAACGTAGAAGGGTCTGAAACTCCGCATAAATTTGAGGCAAAGAAACCTAAGTATGTATTTTATAGAAAAATGTGATGAACCTATCGTGAAAGATGTTGGATCATAAATTCATGCAACAAACGCATAAGAAAAGAAGGTGACTGTACTATTTGTTTCTAAGACTTCACAAAATATGTTTGAGAAGTTACAGTTAACTGGGAGATGGCAATAATGAACTATGAAAATGTATGAACATTCTACTTTTATCACTAAACATGTTGGTTATTACTGTGTTTGTTGCTTGGCTTTGATACTTATAAGGAAAAATTGCAAAAATAACCTTCATTTATCCCCTAGTGGTTTGCTTCTTTTATGATTTGTAGCCTGAGCTCTGCGCTTCATCACCACCATGGGTTGTGGGAGACGCTCATTTTTGTTTCCCCTACTCAAGTACCCATTTCTCTGATAAATACAAGAGGCCACAGTTGGAAACTAGGAATTTTGGGTGTGAAACAAACATGAATGAAAGAACTGGGAGTTGTGGCGAAGTAATGACCACTCAGAATTCAAGAAAATACTGAAAAAGTGTTTTGTGTTTTTTCCTCTTTCTCAGAAACAATGAACTGCCACTTGCAAGGGATACAGTCTAATGCAGTCTAATTTAAACTTCAACATGCCTAGGGCGCAGCGTGTTATTGGCCATGAGATGATGGGAAGCTTCATTTTCCCCTGGGCTTATTGATTAGCCTAACCTTCCAATGTGAAATGAGATAATACTGGTACCACTTAAAAAGGCTTATATCCTAACCTAACCTGAACTGGGATTCATTGTCACACAAAAGTTACCTCCCCATCTCCTACTTAACCTCCTTTATGATACAGTGCCCTTCCTGAATGGCCTTTTGCTTGTCAACCCACCCACCTACAGAACTTCACCTTAACTGTAGTATTGTACATGAATGATAGACCTCCCACCACTTAATCACCACTATCATTTTAGATTATAAATGGGAGGTTCATAGTCCCTTATGGTCTTTGGCTACAGAAACTAGATAATGTTGGCTTTACAAGTGCAGAAAATGCTCTAGTGCTTTCTCAGTGAGAATCATAAAATTTGACAGATAGTCAGGTTGCAGATCATGCTATTCCAAGTAATAAGAAGAGTTAGCCTGTTTTCCTGGTAGTTCATAATACTTCCATATATCATGGCTTCAGCCTGAATTCTTATACCTTTAGAAACTTTGTTCTGAGAAAATTAACTAAAAATATAAATTTCTCAGTTGATGTCATTCATTTGGGTTATGTCCATACTCTGAAACCTATTCATATTTGCAAAACATCTACCAAAGACAGAAATGAGCTACACTTTAAAGGTAATGAAGTTCGACTTGTGTCATAGAAAAATTCATGATCCTTTAAACATTAACCCCTATACTGTATACAATATATCCCTTGTCACCAATGTGCAACATAAGGGCTGTGTCGCAAGAAAAAAAATTTTGTGTTTGTTATAGAAATACTGTTTCACATTCTTTATAATTGATAAAAATAAATTCCTAAGAAAATTTCCAGCGACAGCAATGTTCAAGTAGTACTGCTGGCTGTCACTGCAGTAGCAATCAGTGGCCTTACCAGTTTTGTTGTACATCTACAGTAATTATCACATCAGTGGTTTTCAATAGATTATTCAGTAAATCAGAGTTTGAATGCTTCTGAAGAAAAAGAGGCAGTTAACCCAAAAATATCTGATTTAGGGGTTAGTTGTGCTTGTACAAAAATTTTAGTGGAAATGTGCAACTCAAATGATATATGACCATCATTGTATGGTCATTGTTTTGTACTGTTTGCAGAGTGGGTCAGAGTGGGTGAGCTAACTTTTTCACAAGTCTGTGATGAAACAGTAAACTCAGGTTGCCATGTGTGATGGTACAATGTCCAGGGCTGTACTGTAACTTCATTATATTTTTATATGCCTTTTCAATATTTTCAGCATTTTATATTTCTGCTAAAATTGTTGTTTGTATGCTTAGGTACCACAGTTACCTGTAAATCGTTTTTTGAAGTATGTTTACTTTCATCTGTTGTTGAGTAGAGTCTAATTACCTGATTTTATCTTAAAGATTTACACTGCACCATTAAAAAATGGTAACAACAGAGGAAGTTGTTGAAGAGAAAGAAGAGAAGAAATGTCCGGTCTTTAAAAATCCTGAATTCCAGGTAAGTTGGAAATGCTGGGTTCGTAGACTAATAAAATAAAATGTTTGGTAGGGTTGTAATATTGCTGCCTATGAAGAATGTGGAAACTCTTACAATATTAGTATGGTCCAGATATGTTGAGATATATGGAATGTTGGGTTATTGACATAAAACTAATGGGTGTACGTATACATTATGCAATTGTAACAACTCAGTTCTGTATTCATGCAATATTCCATTAACGTGCTGTTCCATTGGTAATGCAGTTCATTTTAGGGTATTAGTACATTTTAATTCAATTAAAATATATATATGATTGACTTGTAACTGCTGTGCTGTCATTTCTCTATATTTTATAATAGGCTAGATTGGAAGGGAATGTTGACACATATAGTTGGTCTGGAAATGAATTTGGCACCCTTTTGATTACTGGGATCTAGTATTATTCAGCGTATTCAACCTTGCACAATGGAATGCTCGGAAAAGAAGTGAAAATTTTTTACCATTGAGTTAGGTTTAACTGACAGCTATCACTGTCAAATACCATATTGTAGAAGCGTAAGATGGATAAAGATGTCCATTAACAATTTACAGCTTAAAGCAATCTTGAAGCCTGCTCAACATTAAGTAATCTTAAGCTGTACAGTTTAAACCCCCATTCATACTACAGTATATTGTAAACTTTAAGAGAGGGGCAGTTGAGCTGTGGGATTGCTTAGACTCTGATTTAGGACTTGCTGACTTATTTTTCATAATGCTGATCATCCTTTTGCATTTATATACTTCCAGACTAAACCATTCACCACATAGTAATTGATATTCTGTTAACTCTAACGCTTGCTGTTTTTTATGAGGTACTGTACCAGTTTTATAAAAAATTTTTATGACAGTTTGATTATGTTTCTTCTTCCCTAACATTTATACATTTTTTGACATTTATAGTTGTTCTAGTGTGTAATCTTTGATGTTTGTCTTTCAGCATTCAGCATTCCGTAGCAGTAAGAAGAGAGGATGGAGAAATTTAAAACAAATTATTTCATTAGAACGTGGTTACACCTGGCCTCATGATGCAGTCCATTGTAAGTTAATAGTTTATTGTTTATCTCTTCCATTTGGACAAACCTTGCACTGTACTTAAGCACTAGGAAAGGTTTGGTTAGCTGAATAATTCGGTAAAACCGGATTAAAAGTTTCATTATTATTCCTTTATTTAAGGTGTCTTGTTTCTTCTGTTGGGCATATTCACATAGTTGCTATGTGTATGTTATTTGCATTGTGACTATGTAAATGTCTCACATTTCACTTTTCATCAGTCTTCACTGTTGGGTGAAGTCACTGTAGTGATTCAGTTTTGGTATTAAAGCCAGGATTGTTTGTAACATTTTGGCAGCACACAGGGAATTATTTGCTAAAGGCAAGCATGTGTTGCATTAGCACCACCAGTTTCTGGCACCCTTTTTCTTGTGACAAACTTCAGCAAGCTGTAAAATTCAAAAAACCGGTCCATGGCATGCAAACATGAAGCTATGGCCTTAAGACAGTAGTGTGATTCCTAACTTCAATTAATTCTGGTGAAATCTTGCAAATACTACCCCCTGTGATTCAAGTGATGTCAAAGGACCTCATCTGTAGAAAGTAAAAATAACTAATCTTTAATATTTTGACACATGGAGGGTGTTGGGCAATGGTTTAACCCCATCACTACCAAAAGTAGGGGTAGTTAAAAGAAAATTATCAGTACGTTATTCATAAATAGAGAATGGAAGATTTTCCTATTGCTCTTTTTTCCTCATATTATTTATGCAATAACAGGCATCAGCAGCAGTAAAATATAACCACTTGGAAAGGAAATTAATCCTCCTTTTCATGGTAGAGATGAACTTATAAATCTATTATTTTTTAAAATAATCATGTAATTATGAAAGGTAAAAAAATTCTAATTAAGAAGATCACTAAGAAGGTGAATATACTGGGGCTGCAGTAAGGTGTTTGGGCAGTACAACATTCTAAAGGTTTAGTTAGTCTCCAGCCAATGTCCCTGCTGGGGCTGCCACGGGTCTCCAGCTTCTGTGCCATTTCATTGGTCTTGCCATCCAGATAGATCTCTGTGTCCCCATCCAGGAGGTCCATTTAGTCCATGCACCATATCCCAGTAGCCCTTTAGGGTCAATGGGCTCCTTTTAGTAGAGTAGTGGGATGGTTGCTTGTAGATGTCTCCTCTCTCTGGTAGGAGGAGGAGGAGACAGAGTTCTCATCCAATTGCAGAGTTGGTTGTATCTAGTTGGGGCTTGTTTCCAGAACTTCTGATCTCATTAGGAGCAGATATTTGCAGATCTGTGGTTGGTACAAGTCTTTGGACAATGTCACCAACTACCATTTTTGGAAACAAGCCCACACTCTGTCACCAGTGTAAAGACTAAGTTTTTGGCACAGGACGTTTAGGAACTGTAGAGGAAGTGTTTGTCATTCCCAAAGCCTCTGGTAATTGGGGGTTCATTATTGACCTCAGTCCCTCAAAAAAATTCTTGCGGCTTACACGCTTTGGATAGAAATGATGCCAGCGGTGTATTGGGTCATTTAGAATGATGACTTCTTACCATCCATACACCTTAGGGATGCATACTTTTGAATTACTTTGTATCTTTTTTTGTGGATCTTTCTTCAGTTTATTTATCAGGGAAGATTTATCAGTTCAGAACCTTAATATCCAGACTAGTAACAGCCCCTCAGGTGTTTACCAGAGCACTCACCCATGTTGTCATTTGGGTCCATGAGAAGATCAGACTGCTGAAGTACAAGGACAGTTGGCAAAGGATGGCCTCATCTCCCCAAGAACCTCACAAACACATTAATTTCTCTTCGGTTATTTGCTACTTGGAGAAATCAGGTCCCGAGCTTTATGAGCATACTTTTGTGGAACACTAGTGGCTACACTAATTGGAAAGGGAAGTGTATCATATTTAAAGGAATGTTGAAAACCAAGACCTTACTACCAAGGAACCATTCCAACTACATGACCCTTTGTTAGCTTCAAGAACTCATTTTTCCTGATCGCATTAATTCAGCAGGTCATCTGTTAAGAGTCTTCAGTTGCAATAATTCACTATCCCCAAGTCTTACCGTGTTATATAACTATTCAGGCTCATGTAAATTGATGGGATTTGTTAAAACAATTTATTTTATGTGAAAATTAAAACATTTATTTTTTCATTACAAATCCAGCAGTTTACACAGAGAGCCCTCCTCCTAGCCCTTCTTGCCTTATGGCAAGACAATACAAAACAGGTGAATGATTGGCAATTTTTGGTGCTTATGTTCCTGGATGTTTGGAATGCTGTTCTCGATTTAAGTGTATCTTGGTGTGCTGACCTCACACAGTTCATGCAAACTGATGAGATTATATTAAAACATAAATGATGTTTACACAAAAATAATAGTTTTCCTAATTTATAGCTAATGTTATTTATGAACATTGTTATCATTTATGAATTGATAAACTGTAATTATAACTCCCTATGGTAGGCCAGAGTACCTAGATCAGCTATGGTATGCCTACATGAAAATAAGTTATTTGCAGGGAAGGAGTCTAGGAATTTGAACCTTACAGATAAAAAAGAACAATTGTATGTATAAACTTTTTATTATTATCCTGTTGCAGTTTTTTTATATTTTTAATGACACTGTATGCAACAATTGAAATTTGTGGGCTCTGTGTAGTTTGTTTGGCAATGATACCTATTGCTTTGCAGATAGCAGCATTGATGCTCCGCCAGCTTTTACACCAGGAAAAAAATACTCCGATGTTTCTGGCCTTCCAGTAAGTATTATAGCTGGCATTTCTTATCTCACCATTGAATATAAAAGCACTGCTCAGAACCGCTGCGCCCAAATTGATATACAGATCTTTGACTGACAAAGGATACTAACACAGTATACTGTATCAGCTAAAAGAATTCTCTCTTTTAGGTACTTGGTATAATGAAAGTTTTTCATATTTTAATGGCAAATTTAATTGCAGTTTGGCATCTGCAGAATAACTACAGTATTTGAAATTTTCAGGCCAACTATACTGATCCACTTACAAAGTTGAGGTATGCTGATTCAGCAGAATTCTACAGAGTTCGAGATCTGCCTATGGACATTGTTAATGGTCTTCTGGAACTTCGGAAAGCTAATAGTATTGTGGGTTAAAAGACAGTTATTTTTCAAGAATGCAGTTCTGTTGAAGGAACTGAGGTTTATGGTGTTTAAAAGATAGATAGCATTGTGAACATTTTGCAATGCTGTATGATACTTTTAGTCATCAGTGCTTACTGTATTAGTAGTCTCGCTGGTGAATTACTGTAGTATAAGAATTGACTTATTGGTCAAGTTCAATGGACAGGCAATTATGCCTTTATGTAAGTTCTTTTTAAAGAATTACTGTTTATAATAAAGATTAAATTATTTCTAGATGTGTTTCATGGTCAAAGAGAAATAAAATAGCAAGTTACTTCATTTTTAGAAGATCAGAAGGGTCTAAATAGCCACATTCTTGCTTGGCAACTGAAAGAAAAGAAAGGAAAAGTTTAAGATTATGGTAAACACAGATGGACTTGCTTCCTAACATGGTGTCAAGGGTGTCATAAATTGAGGTAGATACTTCAAGGTGAGGGTGACTTTGATCACAGTTATGAATTCTTAAATACATGATTTTTGTGTCATATTGTTGGACTGGTAAATTCAGAGGTGTATGATTTGTCTTGAGAAATGCAGTATTGTAAACTCAAATAGATCTTGAGATTAGTGTTTGAAGTTCTTTGAAATTTGTGTGAACTTGAAGTAAATTAAAGTGAATGCAGGCTAAGTGTTTGTTGAGATTTCCCATCTGTAAATGAGTTTTACAGGTGTCCTTCACCTTACAATTTGGTTAGGTGTCTGAAAAATAGTTGATTGGATAGTGTCCACATCACAACCTGGGCTTAATGGATATAAGCGTCAAGCAACTTAAATGAAATGGACACATGCTCTAAGCCATTAAAATGAAGAATTAATTCTAAAAGAGCTCTGTGTAATGAAGAGCTTATGTTCATAATAAATATGCACATAATTACACTCAACAGATATTTAGCTTAAATTAGTGCATGGTATAAATTTTGGGGGAATGAAGCTAAATCTTAACAGAGTGTTAGCAGGCCAGAGACACTGGATCCCCCCACAGTAGGTTGTAAGGAGCACAAAAATCCTGGCTGGCGACAACAACCATCGACACCTCTGATATGAAGAGGCCCTTGCCATCCTCTGATGGAAACCCTTGCTGAATGTGACTCAGGAGACCTTTCTTCTCCTTATCACCATCAGGAGAATGGCAAGGCGTGCCCTGGGATAAAAATTCAGCTGCCTGCTACTTTCGGCAGCATGCCCTATGATCAGAATTCCCAGGACCTGGCGTTAGCCAACCAGCTCTTGTGTCAGTCAGCCAGGCTCTTCAGGATGAGTCATTCTTCTTCCAACCAATAGGAGGAGGACCCCCTGGCTTTGACAACCAATCAAAAATCACCATAAATGTCTGTAAGCCTGCTTGACGGTATAAATATGGCATGATTGTGCCTGTGGCTTCATTCACCTTGTGATAGATGGTAGAAAGTACTACTGAAACACCAAGGAATACATGAACTTTGGACAGCTGTTATATAATTTACCTGCTGCTACAAAGACACGTATTCATGAGATTAAGAAGTGCAATACAAACTCAATGGCATTCTGTTTAATGAAGTGTGCTTGAGAGAGGGCTTTCTTCCGAGATATTTAAATAAAGATAAGAATAATAATAATCTCCTTTCTCCTACTTTTGCAGTAACTGCAATGTGTGTTTGCTATCCACTCAATCTCAAATTCAAATATGAAATGTAAAGGCTATAAATTTCAAGTGTAACCTTTGTAAGACTTAGTTTTTAACAAAATGAAGTGATAGCACAAATACTGTAATGCTTTTGTTTGATATTAGAACTAAAGAACCACTTAACTGGTAAAATTACATTGCTTAGCTATGCATAGTTACACACAGCTTTTAGATTGGTATTTGTTCATGGGTTGTGTAAAAATATTCCTTATGTATTGCCTATAATATATTTTTGTTATTTCTAAGAATTTATTGGGTAAGTACAGTACAAAGAGAAAAATTTGATTATTTGCTGGTTCTGAGCATTATTATTACAAGTATTTATGTACACATCTTAGTATCACATATACAACAAGTTTAATTTTTTGCATTATTTGTGATTTTCCTGCCTTCTTTTAGATACGTCAAACAACTTTTTTTTCAGATCCCCAAACTAAGAACATAAGCTTATCTTTTGGCAATTTTTTCCAACCTTTTGGTCTTAGAAGAGAGATTTTGAGGTCATACAGAGTGTTGCCTGGGTGTTAGCAGCCAAGCAAGGCAAGCATGCCAGAGATGAAATTCCCAACACTGAAATACATTTAGTGTATAGGAACTCAGGATAAGTGAAGGTACGCTTATCCTGAGACATGATCTGAAGCACAAGTCACTTGTACAAACATTGGTGAGATTATATCACAGCCTACCAAGACAAAAGCGGTAACACCTGATGCTGGAGCATGACAATGACACTATGGCTTATCACTTGAACATGGATGTCCAGTAAGAAGCCCGAGACACAACACCATCATCATAAACCTTTTTTATTCAGCTTTTCTCTTCATGGTGTTAGACATGTAGAATTCACACCTCACTGAGACATATAGAATTCACACCTCACTGTCCTTTGCTCTTCCTATCTCAACTTCTATGAGGTCTTAGTCTTCCTGCTAGTCTGTGTTTTGCTACTTTCATATACAGTATACTGCTTTTATGACCAGCAGCTCCTCATCCCTTCTCATCACTTAGGCAAGCTATATCAATTTGTAATATCTCAGTCTTCTTTTTCAGTACTCTTGGTATCACATATCTCCACCAGTTCATCATGCATGATATAATCTTCCCACTGTACTCTGACTGTAAGTCTTCACATTTTGTGGTCATACCTTTTCAAAATCACCACCCATTTTCTGTCAGTACCATGTTTCTGCAGCTTAGAGTAGTACAGGTCTCATGTTTTTACTTAACAGTTATCTCCTCTGCAACTACAATTTTTCTTATTGCATTCTCAACTCCTGCTTTACAGTCCAGTCCATTCCCAAGATAACAGAAACCTCTGCCTCTTCTAAAACTTGCCCATCTATTATTATATGTTTTTGTAATGTATTTCAGGCATTGAAAATGTACTTTGTGTACATCTTTGTAATCCTTAGACCTCTTGTGAAGCCATCTGTAATATGCAGTACACAGTTCGGAGTGTACTCCCACCCCTTTCCTACAGTAGCCATTGGTTTGATGGTACCTTTTCATTTTCTTCCTTTCCAGTCACCATAAACTTTGTTTTAGTGCGTCACCGACTTACAGCGGATTCGATCTCATGGCACTTTCTCAGCACCGTTAATGACATTTTACAGCGCCGTAATAATGTTGCATCAAGTTACAGCGCTGTAAGTGCCGTTGATGGCTCTAATGGCAAGAGCAGGCCTCAAGTTAACGGCACTTACAGTGCTGTAACTTGATGTAACATCAAGTTATGGCGCTGTAAGTGCCGATAATGGCGAAACACCAGTGTACGGCGGAAATCAACTTACGGTGCGGCACTGGAATGGATCCCCCCCCCTTAAGTCGATGACCTACTGGTGATTTTTAGTCCTCTCCTGTCCATTTCATTTTTCAACCTTTTAGACCTTTTAAACCTGAGGCACAAATACCTAATCAAATGCCTGAGACATATATTCAGTTGAGGTTACCTCATTAAGTAAAAACTGAGATGACTCCATGTACTCTGACTGGACTGCTATGCAGAATATGGAATGAGGAAACAAAGCTTGATGATCAAGAATTGAAGAAAAACGACCTGACTGAATGTGGTAACAATAACAAAAGGCACTTTTGTTAGATGTGGTGAAAATATTCTTTATGTATATTCTTAATATGCGGGAGAAAGAATTTGGTAACATTTTTAAGAGATGAAATTGCAGGTTTTAGAAAAGCCAGGAGATTTTGGATTAGGACACTTTGTGCAGTGATGTATGAAATTTAAAAAATGCCTTTTGGTGCCTTTTTTTTTTGCTTACAGGACATTCAGCAACACACTAAGGTCTTTGCTCAGTCTGGTATTTCTGTTAAATAAATAAAACTAAATGGAAATTATCCATGAAAGAAGTAGATGCCAAATTAATGTTAATGAAGTCTTGTGGAGTGAACTTGCAGTAAATAGACTGCTCCAGGCTAATGTTATGTCACCTTTGCTGTTTGCCTTCATATAGATTTTATAATGAAAAAGTGGCTGGAGATGGGAGAGATTTAGATTTAGAATTTGGCATCAAGATTTGCAGAAGTGTCAGACAAGCAATGAAGGCAATATTCCCACAGCCATTGCTGAATGTGACTGTATTGATGAGGTTCTGTAGAAATTGTTGGGCTTGAGTGAACAACCTACCAGTATTCCCAGCCAGAGCTTCTATCCCTCCCAGTGGTCCTCATCTCATCTGTTTACTTGGCGCCTGTTGCCTGTTGTCAGAATGGTCAGCCATCCTCATGAAACTAACCAAGGAACAGTTGTGATGTGAAAGTACGTACGGTATTAAAAAGAACATTTTTTACATTAAGCTCGGAATAAAGAATCTTAGTACTGTATTAAGCTTTATCTGCTTTGTCATATTACCTCCCAAAACTCTTTAGGTATGAATTAAAACTATTATTTTGAGACTACATATATTTGAAATTATTTACCACTGGGGCATGACTTAATGTTATCAATTGTTTCTTGAAGAAATTATTATTACTGTGTTACTTTTCTCAAGAATTTATGCTTGATATTGAAAGTTTGCCGCTTCTAATTTTGTAAGAAAAAACTTTTTGAAATATTAATTCTGTTCTGTAATTGGTAGTGGAGGACTGATTGTCAGATACTTCTAAAGGTTTACCATTGACCCAGCTGGAGCTGGAATTAACTACTCAGCATTTTGGCATAGCCTTGTCCCCTTTTTGTCAATGTAGATATTAATGTAACTAGGTCTGTTTTCCTTTTTTTATTTTTTCAAGTGAATTACATTATCTCATATCTAAAATCTAAACCCATAAATTAAATTTGATCAGCAGTGAGCCAAGGCTAATCAATGTACAAGTCCAAGGTTAAATCAAAGTATAAGTAGTCTTAAAGGAAAGTTAAGTCCTGTGGACTCAAGACTCATGAAGGTATAGTAGTTCCTGGGTTGTAGATGAATGGAGAAAGTGAAGGGATTAGCTGCACCATGTATCTGGTAGGTGACTTGATTTTTAAGAAATACAATCTGGAGCCTAATGTGTGAGTGTGAACCAGATTCACAAAGTACACTGGATTTGGTGATACTACACTAGAAGCAATTATTGCATCATATGCAGAGATTGAACAGATGTTTAATGTTGTGCAAGAAAGTAGATATTCATGATATTTTTCATGTAAATTACCTCCAGATGGTTCAGTAACTAAATTACATAAAACAATGTAAAATCTAAGTACGATGACAGAAAAATACGAAAATTATCTTAGCATCGAGGTGGTTTAGTAACTAAATTTGACCAAGAAAATTTAAAACCAGAGTATGAAGACATAAAAACATAAACATCATATGTGGAAATATCAGTTCATGCAGTCTATGCTAACTGTTATGAGTCTTGGTCATTTCCTTATAGGCTACATAAGCATAAGATACCTCATTATGAATGGGTTTATAACAGAACCCTTTTCTTTAATATCAAATTGATATCCTTTAGTTATCTATCAAATTCCATAACAATGTATTAAATAGTGAAAATAAAGAAAAATTATGAAACTCAATACTGAAGCACAAAACTATGTTAAAAACTATATAAATTACAAGAAAGAAGAGATGGAGGAGAAATTCATCCCATTTACCATAATTTTTCCTATTTTTACATAGTTTCAGCCAAGCTCTAACTTAACTCAGCACTCTGTCATTAATATATTTAGCAATGGCTGAGATTTACTATTGCCAAAAACCTGCTTTAAATTATACAAGCAGTTTCTAATGACGGTTTCATTCTTAGATTTAGTACACTGAAACATTTATAACAGAGCAGAAACAAACATGCATTGCCACTAGTCCCGGTTGCATCTCATTTAATTCTGTCTCATATGCTTCAGGATTTATAACACAGAGATTGCACTTTATTGGCCGGACCAGTTTATGCCGATTTCTTGCACCCATGTCGATCACTTTTGTGTGTGTTTAATGAAAGCAGGATAGTTATCTGCAACACCGATCTCCTGGGCCTTAATTTCAATGAATCATGACTACAAGAAAGTACTATGAACTATTGACTCAGAAGTGATCCTTTCAGTTCTGTATACTTCGTTGTTTAATATACTTTGCATCTTCCAGTCAACTAATATTATTGTCCTCACAATAATATCTTTTCACTTAATCTTGCGTAAATCGGCTATCCTCATTTTATAACACATGCATGCAACAAAAAAATAAATGGTACTTATCTAGTTAAGACACTGTTGACCGTTTTAATCTTCGATTTAAAGAACCAGGTCCATTCCCTGGACCATGTTTTAGATTAACAGTTAATCAGACTAAGGGAAGTGATCAGGTCAATTGTTAATGTGTGAATGAATTAAATGTGGGCAAAGCTTTCACAGTACAGTAAAGAATTTCGTATGTACAGTAATTATATAACTTCGGTGATATAGTGATTCTAGATAAATCACCCATTGACTATCAGTTCCAAATAAGCGGAATGTTATCTTATTTAATAATGAGTGAATGAATTAAATGTGGGCAAGGCTTTCATAGTAAATTAAAGAATTTTGTATGTAATTATATAACTTCGGTGATGTAGTGATTCTGTTGTAGGCTAGATAGGTCATCAATTGACCATCAGTTCCAAAATAATCGGACTATCATATTTGATAATGCGTGAATGAATTCAACTCCAAATAAGCGGAATTTTATCTCATTTAATAATGAGTGAATGAATTAAATGTGGGCAAAGTTTTCTTAGTAAATTAAAGAATCTTGAATGTAATTATATAACTTTGGTGATGTAGTGATTCTGCTGTAGATAAGTCATCCATTGACCATCAATTCCAAAATAAGCGGAATATCATCTTATTTGATAATGCGTGAATGAATTAAATGTGGGCAAAGCGTTCATAGGCCATAAAGTAAAGAGTTTTTGTATGGTACTATATAAAAGTTTGGCGATACAGTAACTCTAAATGAGTCATCCATTGAAAGCCATGGCGGCAGTTTTCCGTTTTCTTTGACGAAGTGTCAGTTGGGGAGGCGTTCCGTACTGCGTATCTAAGCGACCGAACCATCATAAACTTTGATTCCAGTGAACACCTTGTCCTCTCAGTGTTGTGACCTGTAATTTCCCATTATGACGCGGAAGAACAGCATTTAACAGGTCGCTAAGTGATCGTAAGGAAGCGGGAGCGCGAGTGACATGAGTGGCGACGCCGTTTTATGTCGGTAGGTGTGAAAATCGGAGAGTTTTCGTGAGAGGAGGCTCTGGTCTGGCCTAACACGTCATACATGTTCCTGGAGGGATTACTGTTTTGTGACTACGCTTCGGTTAATGACTAGACAACTTCTCTCTCTCTCTGCGGTAGGGAAATAATGGTTTTGTCAGGTTTTGCTGGTCGTCTCGGGTCGTTTATCTTCCGAGGTATTCGGGGTCATTTCTTTGTTGTTTTTGGGGTGGGTGTTTCTCTGCTTGCTTGTCCACCCCGGGCACGATTGGGCAGATGGGTCACTCGCTTTTGCCTTCCGGCTGGGCAGAGGCTGTCACTTGAGCATTTTTAACAGACGTGTACAGTGGCAGTTTTCATGGTAGGACTAAGCAAGAGCTCCGCATGGGGTAGTACTTTAGAAATTGATTTTCTTTCCAAGAGCAGAAAGCTTACATTTTTACCTTCTGCTTATGTCGTTCCCCTTGTGTAAGAGGCTTAATTTCTAAGTAGCTTAGTCTGGCGACAGGTCATGAGACCAACCATACGCAAATGAAATCAATTCACCGTTTGACAAAATGCATAAGTCATAATTTTTCCAGCTGCTTATCACTTTTGTTGCTTGCCTATTGTTTATTTATATTTATATGTTGTATGCATATTTTACGTAATGCCCGAGCCTGAATTTGTGCTAGGTCTAGGCTTTATTTTGGAATCTGTAATATGTTGCCTCAATACCCTTTCCCCCTCCTGGTGGGTTAGGGTTTGTCTCTTTTTTGTAGATTGCTGATTGCCAAATAAAAAAATTGTGTAATCCTACATTTAGGGCTCCAAATTCACTGCATTACATAAAGTCAAGATCAGCATGCATATATCTAATATTAAATTGAATCATGGATAAACAATGAAAAAAAAAAAAGTTTAACTGCTTACAGAAGTAGAGGTTGCAAAAAAACAAGAGGGAATAAAGGGGAACGTAAATAAACAAAAGCGTGTCTAAGGGGATACGATCCCAAAGAATTTTGAGAAAATCACAAATTTCTGCTTCTGTAAGCAGATAAATTGCTAATTTTTTCAGATTTATCAAAAGGTGGCTGCTGAAGAGCAAGAGCCCATGCCATGTTCCTACCTGGTTCTTGGTTCCTAAGTGCTCACTCCACAAACATATTTGTGGGTACACTACACTATTTGCATTTAGGATGAGTTAGGGAAAGTAAGGTTAGGATGCATCCCATTATGTTACTATTTGACTCATGGCACTCCAGGTCAGGTTAGATTGGTGATTTTTTAACCCCCCTTCCCCTTTCCTCCTAGGTAGGATATATATATGATGCATTCCTGTAGCTGGCTTTGTGATATTTTTGACTGATACTTTTTATAGACGAACGAGTTATTTTTTCAACTTCCTATCCTTTCCTATATGTATTTTAGACTGTTTCTGTAGGTGCAATTCACTTTTTTTTTTTTTTTTTTTTTTACTCAAAAAATCCATTTCTACTGGAAAGTTCAGCTGTATCAGTCAGCTTGAGAATTATAGCTACATAGAAGAATAATATGCAAATTATGTCTTGAAGAAATTAAGACTTTATTCTTAAGAATGTGCTTCTTGCCAAGTCATCGTGTAAATATGTTGTACATGTTACATATCATAATGAATTTATTTATTCAGTTCATTGATACAATATTATGCAGTAGTTGTTGATACACAGAGCAAACCATGGTCTTTACGTAATTAAAATCGTCAATAATAGCATAACATGGTACATTCAGACCACAGCACGTGCATGCAGTCCATCTTTGGCTGATTCTGCTTGGTGCAATTGCTGAGGGTGCAGAAGTGTCTGCCTGATTCTTGAAAACCTCAAGCTCAGTCCTAATATGGGTTTGAGGGAGTAAAGCAAACTTGGGATTCAGATCTTTTTAGCTTACTCTTCCTTATCTGAGTAGAAGCACTCTGAAGAAGAATAATGACAATGTCAAAGAGAACATGTGAATGTTATAGGTGTCATAAAAACAGGCCTAATGTAATGACAATATCTAAGAGAACATGTGGATGTTATAGCTGTCATAAATACAGGCATAATGTATTTGTTGTTTTGTATTTCTCTGGAATTTTAGTCTTGAGTTTGGACCAGTTGGTGAATCTCTTCACTTTTGTTTCTTCTTTGCTCTGCTCTTTCATTTTCTCATTTATAAACATTTTTATTGAAACCCCCATATTATCTGCCATTCCAGAATTTGTACTTCACATATACGGTATTCACACATTTTTTTCCAATTCACCTCTTTGGTGTGTAATCCCATTGTAATCCTATAAAGTTATTCATCACGATCTTGAAAGGATCCTGAGTAGTGAAAAATGTTTGTTTATATCAGGGGTGTTTTTCCAAGCTTTTAAGTGAATGAATGATAACTCGGTAACGAAACAAGGCTTTGGAAGCTCCATAAACAATGCCTTTAGCACCTTTGTTTTTTGAGAGGCTGGTATGGAATATCTGTAGGGCAATGGGGATGCAAGTATGAAGAATTACTGTAGTGCTCAATAAGCATGCTTCTAAATTATAATGGCTGGCAAACACAGCCCTTAGGTGCTCATGGTTCTTCAGTTGCTCTGGGGTGACAGAGCTTTTGTGCCATGTTGGAGTCAAAGTCTGGCTGCCTAGGGTACTCTGGATATGTTTAGTAATGTGTCTTCTGCTGGAGTTGCTTGGTGAGATATGAACTTGTTATGGATTCTTTACTGTCTCAAGGGACAGTTGAAAATGATGATTTGGTAACTGGCATGCTTTTAAGCATTTGGTCAACAACAGTTTTCAAGTGTTTCATGTTTAGAGCTATCCATCACCCTTTGCTGTTGTCCTTTCTCTTCAATGACTTGCTTGTTCTCCTGTACATACCATTATTGTACAACAACCGAAGAGGAGCTCAATTGGACTTGCAACAGATTCGTGTTTTTAATGGTATAGTGTATTTCTTAAAGCATAATGTTATTTTCAATTAGCCTTTATTACAGTTAATGAGGAGACTACCTTACAACAAAAAGATTTCCTTATGATGCCTAGTTGAACAAATAAGTAATAACATTCGCCTGTCCACTTTAGTCTCATCTAGATGTACAATTAGGTACTAAAGGATAAGGCTAGATTTTTTGGTTGCAGTGGCTATATCTATTAATTGACATATTTACAGAATTTAAATTTTTCCTAATAAATAGATATGTTGGTATATATGAAATCTTGAAAGATCAGTTACCTCTCTTATCAGATAGGTGATAGTCTACAATAGTTCCCTTAGACTGTGAATGGCAGTGAAACTGAGTATTTCTTTATAACTTTGGTATGGTGAATGGAATTCACCATACAATGATCATTTGAGCTTATCTAGTTTGCTAATGTCCATACTTACATTATGGCTGTGTGATGGGCCAGAATGATGCATATTTTTATCTCTTGTTGTAACTAGGTACGGATGCATCACACCCCTTAGATAGTTCATCACATTATGAATAGGCTACAGTGATTGGTTAAGCAACCCTCAAGGGCCTGTGTACCATTTTAATATTCTGAATGGGTTTCTGGAGAATTAAGCCATACAGTATACAATATGTATTCCTTGATACAATATAGATATAGGTCTTATGTACTGATGTGAATTATTCTCATGCAGCAACATAAACACATGTGTATCAAATAACTATAGCTGTAGCTCCTTGATCTTACATTTTATCAAAGCTATCTAATCCTTATCTAATCAGTTGCCAGGGGTATTTCTGTGAATTATTGCCCCGTATTCTGCTTTAACCATTTTTCCATTCATAACAAGCTTATCCTGAAGATGTGTATTCACTAAGATGTGTGTTCACAGTAGTATTTTGAATAAAGTTATCAAAACATAACTCATTTTCAAGTAAATAGGCATTTACAGTCAGTTGTTATATGTAGTGTTGTTATATGTAGTGCTGTTTAACCAAAATAACTGCAAATTCAGTGAATTACAAAAAAAAAAAATATCTACACTTCTCTCTAAATTTGCCATCTAAAAATATTTTCTCAATCTAAATTTGCTGTCTAAAAATATTTTCTCAAAAAGTTAACCTTTTTTCCCTTGCAAACAATAGAGAACTGTCATTGAAGTTTGTAGGTATCCGAAGGATCTCGCCCCCTACCTCGCTCATTGCATTAAAGGATGTAGATTTTTACAAATGTACCATTGTATGAGACCTTTGATATCATCTTTGAGAGAGTCTCCGGCCTTTAGATATTGCATAGAATGGCCTTCTCTGTCTCCTTCATATTTTCATGGAAGAAACCTCCTTCATGTTGCATGAGTGATTACTTCTGGCAGTTTGAAGATGTTTCTATGGGCTCCCTGCTTGGCATCTTGTTTGCAAATTTGTGAATGGCAGACTTTGATGAGAGAACCTTCATTGTCCATCCCAAGCCCAAGAAAATGTATGTACCGGAAACAAATGACGTCATTATTGCTGTCATAACTGATGAAGATTTCCGATATCCTGTATTACTCGGCATCATATACCACAACCAGTGTAAGGGAGCTGTGAAAATATAGCTCATGAGGCCATGCTCACTTCTGATAGCTGTGTTCCCCAACAAATCTGTTGTTGGCCTAATGTGGTCAGTTGCCATTTGGTGAGACACTGGAGAATTGACCGGCATGTTATAATAAAGGTTCAGAAGGGATATGTCAGTCTCTCAACAGCTGCACAGGGAAACCTGTCTGTAGACTATTAATAGCAGAGGCTGTAAGTACTGTATTGACCTGCAATGTCCCACTTTAATGTACAAAGAATTATGGACCTCATTCTCTATCCTCAAGAGGGTGCCCACATCAACACCTTTAGGAACTAGACGGGAGAGCCCTGTGCCGCAGGAGAAACACGCCAGAGTATGGCATTAACTCAGAATAGTGACTTAACCCAAGATTGGCAGCAAAGAGCCTGAACCATGCCCATGCACCTAGCCCCAAGAGCACAGGGTAGCGACTTAAAAGCACAAAGTGCTCAGGCCTTACTATCTGGAATACTGACAAGGGAATAAGACAGTTACTCAATAGAAATTTGCTGTTCCCATGATGTGACTGTGTCGTTGTGTTAAGGTTATATTTTTGTCTTAAAATTCCCAAGTTGTAATAGAATATTTGCTTTCCATTGCAAATTTAGTCTTGAAAATATTATCTGTGTGAAGAAATAGTTCTTGATTTTGTATACAGGTATTACTTTCAAGAAATTTAATGTTTACTTCATAATCCTAAGAAAGTTTTCCAAAGATAAAAGATCATACAGCTAAATACAGAGTATGATAAAGAAAATAGTCTCTTCTGATAAGGCTGTTGTTTTTTTTTTAAATAGTTGCAGAAGAGGGGAAAATGTGCCCAAACACTCAAGGAAGTGAAAGTGTATATGCAAGATCAAGGTGAATGTTGCAGTGTGTGTGTTGAAGGTTGGGTGCCTGCTAGTGAGCCTTCTGTGTGGGTGTATAAAGCACCTAACATTGAGCATGTTTTCTGCACATGGGGTTCATCCATAATTCAACAGTTTAAAGTAAATGTGGCAGTGTTCATTATACTTTTAGTATTTATGTAATAATTTATGTACAGTAATTAGCAGTGTTCATTATACTTTTGTATTTATGTAATAATTCATGTTATTATTTCAAGTTACACATGCTATAAGGTGTTGTGGACTATCTTACAATGGTATTATTCCTTAGCAGGTATTGTAAGTGAACTCAAAGAAAAGCAATATGCAACAAGAAATGTATATACAACATGCTCCTCTTGTACATTTATTTTGTCCATCATTGATTTTACTTTTACTTTTCTACCTTTGTACTGTACACTGTATTTTTTTCATGATTTCTGTGAAAACTTGTAAGATAAGTGTGATGTGTGTAATAGTGATGGTTGTATGTATGTAAAAGTTGTTTTAAACTAATCCCTGGTCCAAAATCCAAGTTTACTTACATCAGTTATAGCCTGTGTTTTTTGGTTACTTATATTGTGTTCTTTTATTTGATTAAATAATTACCTTGCCTTTTGCATTTTCACTCCTTTGCTACTTATAAATAAAATATAGTAATTACAGTTTTCCATTTTTGTTTCAGGTTGGAGGTTTGATCAAGTCTTGTATATCAGACCAACATGATAGGTTGATAGAAGAATTTATTAACACTGATGTAACTTGTTGAAAAGAATTCAACATTCGATGATCCAATGCAAGGACAGACTCATGTTATGCTGCACTAGGTTTCCAGAAGAACTTATTTGACAAGTCCAGTCATAGCAGGAGTAGCTTGGGTAGGAGGAACTCATGTTGAGCAGATTCAAAACTGCCCTTTATAATGTGGTTGGAAGTTTTGATCCTGGGGAAGGGTCTCTTGGAAGTCTTGCACCCGGGGTGACTTCAGGCTTGCCAAGTACTGCTGGTGTTGTCAGAACTGCACAGGCTCTTCAAAACAGTTTAAGAGACAAGGTAAGTTACTGTTTGCTTTTCGACTGGAGCATGACAAGCTAGTACCTGCTCAGTCTCTTAAAGAATTCAATTTTACTTCATTATGGAACTGTACAATGATTACATAATAGTGTTTCCATACAATGTAACAGCCAGTTATTTTACTTGCTGTACTGTGTGGAGCTATACAGTTGTATGAATATGTAGGTATAATTATTGCACGTTGCCTTTTACTCTTCATGAAATTACAAATAACAGAACAATGAGGTTGGGAGGTGGTGATATTTTTACCTGTATGTATGTGTCTGTGTTATAGAAAGGAATGGATTTTTATGATACCATGAAAAAGTCATTGGGTCCTCTCCAAATCATAAAGTTATGGTGGATACTGGCAAAAATTGGATGATTGCTGTACTTGGTGTTAAAAATAGGTCTCATATCATAAAGTAGATCATTTAGAGATTTTGCAGTCAAAACTTCGTTGATGCTTTATTTAGGTTTGCTTAGGCATTGGCTAATTTTATGGTTCATTTTTGGAAGAAGAGAAATCAATCCTTAGATTGTTGTTTTTTTTAGCTTCATTCAGTATATTACATGGCATACCAGGTTTGCATGCTCATCATTCATGCTAAGATACAGAACAAAGATAAGGGAGCTGTTGCCACATGGAACAGATGTATACCGTGTGAATTTCTAGATGTGGGTCATCAACTTTCTCAGTAAGAGTTGGGTACAGACCAGCAGTCACTCAACATCCCTGCTTACACCAGAATGAAAATCGTATGGTTGAATGGCTTCAACCATATTTTTCATTTCTAAGAATCAGGCTACATTAGAAGGTGGTTTCAAGACTAGAGGTGCAATGGTATCAATGGCCAAATGAAAGTACAGTAAGACAAGTGATGACTGGACAATTGTTAGTATATTTTATGGAAATAATGGTGCATTTGAACAAGCAGTGATGCAGCTAGATGACAGTCATCTAGAGACAAGAAAGCAGTTAAAGGAAAGATCACTTAAATGCTTTGATACTTAGATCTTGCAAATTTTGTCTGATAAAACATAAATGCCACAAAAGACAGCAGGATTGTGTGCCAGAAGTTTGGAATTTGAAGATGACAGTCTAGTTTAGCCAGTATTTTCAGGCTTATTTGTGGTATTTCCTCCTGTTAGGAACAAATTCATGAAATCTGTAGTTCTTGAGGTTGCCCTGGAATTATAGTAGCCTCTTGACCATGAGTAAATGAAAGAATAATGAAAATTAAGATGGCCTTTGGAAATAATGTAATACATGCATCTTAGTTTATGTGCCACAATCAGGAAGACCAGAAGAGGAAAGCAAGAATTTTGGGAGCCTATCAGATGTGAAAATAGAAGGGTGAAGACTAGTAGGAGGACCAAGAAAATAATGGAGAAGGGACACAGTTGAAGACTTAGAAGATGGAATTCAAGAAGAGCGGTGCTCTAGACAAGTGAGAAGGAAGGGAGCTCATGTCAAGTGTAGCCCTGTAAGCCCATAAAGAGAAACCCCTACTTAAAAACATTATTGGTGATGATAAGGAAGGAAATCAATTTGTGATGTTTAGACTAGTGTTTTTGTATCAAGTGGCTGTGGGCTATGAAACTTTTTTTTTTTTTTTTTTTTTTTTTTTTTTTTTTTTTTTTAGGTTCAAGCATGACTCAGCGTTGAAATCATGAATGGGGTGGTGTCTTCTGCCTTGTTCTTTGAGATCTCCTGTGCATGAGGAAATTGCGTATTGATGAAAAGAACCTGTAACATTGGGTTCATTTTTTTCATCATAGATTGTGTTTTTTTAATACCATTCTTGTCATTATTTAATGAGAATCAATTTTATTTTATAATTTTTAGTTATGACAGTTTATTAAAGATGTGAACAAAGATCGGTAAAAATCTAGAGCCTTCACTTTTAACATTACAGTATACCACTTTCAGAGTGCAAGGTTTCCATACACTCGTCCACATTTCCTTCAATTGAGCACTGAGGATGAAATTCAGGTATCGGCAGATCATGCTATTCGACCAATCATATGTCCACGTGACATATCGAGATTGCCATGGAAGACTGGATATGCTGAGTGAGTATCATTATAAAATGTTCTGTTAGCAGTTTGATATTTAGCAGTGTAGTTTAACTTGCACGGAAAATTTAATTACTACTGTGGTAGGAGTCAAATAGACTAATATAACTATGTCAGCAGTTTCTTATTTTTTAATTTCTTATGATTTTTTATATATTTAGAATGTAGTACATTAATACTTTCGTTTATTTGTCCAGAACCATTAATGCTGGGAAATCCAAAAGGAATGAGGATCAAGCTGTAGTGCATGTAGGTCTTATCACACGTCCTATGAAGTTAGAGGGCAGTGGGTCCCAGTCCTCCAGTGCATCCCATGAACAAAACTCCAGCAAATCTGAAACTGTGATAAATGGTCATTCTGAAGAAACCCAAACCATAAAAACTGTGATGTTGCAACCACAGTCCTCTTCCTTATCTGCAAGTCCTGCAACAGAACTGAAAGAGGATTATAACCAGACTAGTGATGGTTCAACTAGTAGTAATAGTTTTAGTAATGGTAGGAGTGAAGAACAAAATAAAAGTAATGCAAATGTTGAACCATTTTGTATAAGTCAGCAACCTCTTGGAGAGACCTCACCTAGCCAGGTTTATGAATCATCAACAAGTCACTCTTTATCCATACATAGGAGTTCCCAAACTTCTGTGTCATTAACATATTACATATTTGGTGTCTTTGACGGACATGCTGGGTGGGGCGCAGCAGTATCAGCTGCGAACCAGCTTCATCACTTCATTCATGTAAGTTGCCAAACACAGTATGTTTATGTTCCTGATAGAAGACAATTTTCCTGGGATTGAAATATTGTAGTTTTCTCTGTTTCTTATAGTGCTTATTTTACCAGTTCAAAAAAGATGCTAGATATGTGTATATAAATCACAGACCCATTGCTCAGATGTATCCTATTTAGGGCATTGCTCAAAAATCCCAGACACATCATTCAACTGTAGAAGAAATGAGATGATCATCTGGTTTTGGTAGGTTAATTCATCCTTTCAGGATCTTTCAGGTCCTCCGTAGTTAACCAGATCCTCTTTTTTATGTTTTCTTATTAGCATCAGATTGGAGGGATTCCCAGAGTTTTGGATCTTGAGGATTGCCATGTTATGTCTTTTGATTTGTAATTTGATTTTATTCTTGTTTATATGCAATTACATAATTTTGTTGGTGTTGTCGAGGTTACTGTTTTTGGCGAGCCTTTTCAGGTGTTCCTAACACTCACTGAAAGGTTTATATCATCATTTTATTTCTTCCCCAGGAGGTTAAATTTGTGACATTAATAATATATTTTTTAGAGTCACCGTAACTTAGGCTAGTGAATAGCAATAGCAGGTTACCTACACCAGGTTGGAAGTAGTTTCAGAGACTTTCAGAAAGTATTTTCCTTTCGAGTGAATTGGTATTTTTTTTAGTTCTTTCTCTACTTGGTATAGGATTATCTCAAAGTGTTTTTTATAATGTTTATGAAGTATATGCCTGTTCTTACTCATTTTTATTAGAATTAGTATGTGAACTTAACAAACTCATTTCTCATTTTCCATGATATTTCTGTGCTTATTGTTAGCTTTTTTGTGTTGTCAGTGCTGGATACATTAATACTAAGTGTATTTTGCATGTGTCTTTGCTTTAGAGCTCACTTTGCGTTACCTTATTGCCACTAAGTGATTTCTGATCTTCCTCAATATTTTTGAGTTTGTCAAAGTTATATCAATATGTGTTAATAATTTTTTGTATTGTACTGATTCTCATGCTTTCAGCAATAAATTATGAGCAGTTGTCAAAATTGTTGGTGGAATTTTTTGCAAAAATATTTTTCCTGTACATTGTTTTGCAATTGTCTCATGATCATGGTCATTAACTCTTCTCGGTGCATCCTTTTGCTAGGTAAGCAGAATGTTCCTCTTTTATTTTTGATAGTTTACAGAATTTTTGTATCTTCTCTTGTTAGAAAGTCTGGACCATGGAAATTACTTCTTTGCCATGTTAGAAAGTCTGGACCATGGAAATTACTTCTTTGCCATGTTAGAAAGTCTGGACCATGGAAATTACTTCTTTGCCATGTTAGAAAGTCTGGACCATGGAAATTACTTCTTTGCCATGTTAGAAAGTCTGGACCATGGAAATTACTTCTTTGCCATGTTAGAAAGTCTGGACCATGGAAATTACTTCTTTGCCATGTTATCCCTTCAATTTTTCTTTTTTCTTTGGTAGGGGACACAGCCAAGAAGAATTTTGCTTACTACTTGATGTTTGTCAAGGGGTGATTATTGCTTGTTGGCCAGTTGTAAAGGCACTACCCATTATTGCATCTCGTTGGACAGCAGATGATAGTTTCCGACATCAGAATGTCTGTTTCAGGCTTCTCTTCATCCAAGAAGCACCTTTGTGTAGAGCAAAGAGTAAGACCCTTTCACCTTCCTTTTTCAGATTAGGCACCGTTCCACTGGTCTTCTCTAATGGTGTTGGCTCCTGGAAGAGCACCCTTACCAAATCTGGAGGTGAAGATTCATGGAAGACTGACTGGTGATCACCACTTGAGTGGCAGACCTTTTACCTTTCGTAGGATTTTCACACATTTATTTCAAGAACCTGGCTTTTCAGTCAACCAAAAGAAGTTCAGTTTTTCCCAAACTAATGTGTGCAGATTATGTGAAAACCCAGACCTGTCCAATGGAGGAAAACTTTTGTTTTATGTTATCAAATTCAGTTCATTCTGCAAGAACACTGCAGTGTCTCAGGCCTTCTTTTATATAGGAATACACTGTTGCATCCATTTTTGGGTCCTATTCTTACCTCTGCAGGCCAGCAGGCTCAAGTCAACTTATCGCATTGGCATATTTTTCAAAACGTGTTAAAAGGATCTTAATTATAGGATGGCTCAAGAGTCAGAGTGGAAATTCCCTGTGGCTCTCCTCATGTTGAAGATTCTTCTGCATTTAGGTCCTGAAAATTAGAATGGAGCCCCTTTTTTATTTTTATTTCAGTTGACATGTCAGCCCTCAGAAAATAATGTCTCTTCTGAATGTGCAAGTCTTTGCAGGTAAGGGGACGTACCCATCTTAATCCAAAGTTATTCAAAGCAATACCTGTTCAGTAGCAGGACTCCCTCAACAGACAAGACCAGGTCCATCCTCCAAGAAGCATCCAGATGCTGTAATAATAGTTGGGTGCTTCTTCCAATTTTCAACAGCTCTTACAGCCCTTTCAGTGCAGATCATTTTTCTTCCTTTCAGAAGTTTTTGCATAAGGGGGCCAACTTTGATGGCATCCTTTTATCTCATTTTTTAACTTCTGGAGACATCCACCCTTCACATTAGGATATCTTTCAGCAAGTACTCTCACAAATACTTGTGCCATCTCTAGAGTTATATGTGAAAGTTAGGAACTTTCTTCAGTATAGCAATATATATGTGAAAATTAGGGACTTTCTTTGGCATAGCAGAAGGAATTTCTGACCAAGTCATCCCCCTCTTCCTTGGTCACCAGTGTGCTAGAGGGAGTTGTCTGTGGTTGTTTCAAGGCTTGGGGATTTTCCCTTCTAGGCCCTTTCTTCAGTCAAGATCTCTTCCCTCATCAGTCAAGACACTTGGCTGTTGCTTGAGAAAATACTGCTTGTTCATTCCGAAAATACTGCTTGTTCATTCCTTCTCACAGATCACTGTGGAACTTTATATTATCCTTTTCCTGTGGCTCATGCAGGGCATTGATTGTGCTCCTAATAGGCTGGATTAACCAAATAAAGTCTTGAGTTTGACTTGAAAGAACCAGATATTTATTGCTTTCCTAAGAAATATTACTTGGTGACACATCAAATGATGTATTGATGATTTTCAATTGATGTGTAAATTGGACATTAGCTCTCATTCAGGACTGTTTTTAAAGTTTTTAAAATATATGCCAGTAATCATAGCTAATGATTTTACACTTCTTTTAACCCACTGGTTGCAAGGAACAGCTCAGCATGTCTCGACTTGAAAACATTGTAAGTACAGGATTTGGATAAGCACAGTAACAGTAGCTCAGCAGTTCTCTGTTTCTGCTTTTTTCTGTGGAAGGAAAATTATACTTCCAAGAAAACCAGCAATATTGGTGGACTCTGGTATATGTGAAGAATAGTGGTAGAAGGAAGTGATTTTTTGTGATGAATTGATCACTCCATGTGTCTAATACTGGCTGAAAGCTATAGTCTGGAAGAAACTGTGATGCATGAGATTATTCGCATGCTTGTTTTAATTGATTAACATCGGTACAGTACTATCTGATAGTTAGTACATTATGGCTTTTTTCATTGTGAGAATCTTGCCTTCCTAGGAAAACAAGGCTTATATACATGTGTCTGGGTAATTTTTGTCACAAATGAATTGTTTATCATATCCATAGCTTATGTTTTAATCTATTCCAGGAGAAACTCTGTGATGTTATAGATATCCTTCTCCCAGATCCCAATGAAGATAAAGATTCTAAGCAACAAGCACCTCTTTGGGCCTCTGATAGAGAAGTTACTATTGAAAGTGCTGTGACTGGGGCATTAGAAGGAGCTTTTTGGCAGATGGGGAGTATGAGTATTATTTTCCACTTTTCTTACAAAGAAATTCAGAAAATCTTGAAATACAGTATATGATTATATCTTGATTTAAAGTAAATTTTCATAATATTCTCGTGAAGCACCCGGAATACAAGTCTGAGTAACCCAAGTGAATTATTGTGTTGTGTTTAGTAAACCTGTAACTTGTAGTGCCATTTCATTTGCCGTAAAATTTTCTTTGGCAAACCTTCCCCAAAGGAAGAATAAGGTTGGTTGGAATCTATTTAGTTTGCTGCACGCTTTCATACTCAAGCCAGTTTCCTACCATATCGCCAAATCATTCTTTTCCAATTGATAAGTCACTCACCTTGACTGTTTTCAGGATGCTAATCTTCTAGGGTCTGGGGCTTTTTTTCTGCAGGGACTTAAGAGCTGCTTATCGTCTTTAGATTTGACCTCTTCATGCCCTAATGACAGTAACAGCTCAGCTTAAAAGAGATTTCAAAATTAGAATGCATAATCCACTACTGATGTTGATAAGCAGAGAGAGATCTTAAGGTCACAGTTATACCTAAGCAGTCAAAGGTCACATAACACCAAAGATCCCAATCCATTCATTCATCAGTTTCAGATCTGAGCCTCCCTGTCATAGATTCTGTACAATGAGCATTACAGTCATGATACCAAATAACATATAAATCATTAATTCTATCTTCTTCCTTTGAAGAAAGCTTGTCTGGGCATTTTGTGACAAACCAAATGGCACTGAAGTTATGGGTGTTGTACTAAAGATAAATTCTACTTTGTTTTTTTTTTTATTGTATAGCCACATAATGGAGTGTATTGTGACATTAATTTTATACATCATAAAAGGATATTAAGACTTAATATGATAATGGTGTATGTTTATATTAACAGGACAATGTGATTGGTGAAGACAGGTTAAAGTATGAGTTATTAGGTGGCTGCACAGCTTGTGTTGCACTTTTCATCCATGGCAAGTTGTTTGTTGCTAATGCTGGTGACTCCCGTGGTGTCATCTCGCTTAGCGGAAAACCCCACCCAATGTCTTTTGACTTTACTCCAGAAACTGAAACACAGCGGATTAGAAAACTAGTAAGATGACTTTTGGTACTGTAGTTGACCTTCCCCATAGTTTACACTGAAGTTATAGTATTCTAAGAATGAAAATGTTACAGTGAATTTCTCTTGGTTGCAATGTGTGCAAGTCATGGTATCACATTGCAGTACAGTGCCAAATTTGTAAGTTTGTTAGCATGTTTTTCTTAGAAAAATTAAAGTAGACATAGGCTTGATACGTAAAATGCAGTGTAGGTTTAATTAATGATGAGAACATATTTATCAAGTTTTTTTTTATAAAACATTTGTTTGAAGAATTTGAGAGGAAAGGGAAAAGATTTTACAAAGGTTATTTGGACCAAGAAAAAACATGGTAAAGCTGGCTAAGATGCATTAAGGAGAGTTAAGGATTAATGGTAGTTTTTAAACTTGGGAAAGGAAATGTATGTGGAAGTCCTAGGAAAAAAGAAAGGCACGGAAAATGAAATGTGGCATGGGAGGTGCTAGTTAGTTAGAGTCTTGATTGACAGTAATAAAGACTTCCAGAACTAGGTGAATTGACGCAAAGGGGAGAGTTATACGTAAATGTAGAAAAACATATGTTATACATGTTCCTCTGGCATAAGTCAAAAGATCTACTTGAAATGCACCTGTAAGTATGTAGTTTGTAAAAAATCAAACTTTTGACCAGTACAAAACTCGTCATTTACATAATCTCGTATTTGTGGTCTTTGTTTAATCTGGGATGCTCCATTCCCAGTTTCAAAGGTCTGCTGTTTAGACAGCCACACTGCACATGCTCCCCCATGGATCCAAGACTCTAAGTAGGTAAGATTCTCATTTCTTGGGTGGTCTGTGGTGTAGCTACCAGCAGCCAGTGGGTTGGGAGCGGTGACATTTGACATAATTGATGCGTTGTTATTGAAAGAATTAGTTATCGTGAAAAAATTGCGCGGTTTGCAGTAAATCCATCATTTACATTAGTCCGAACTGCCATTTAATTGAAAGAAATGAGCAGAAGAAAACCCTTAGGAATAGCTGATTCTAATGATGGATCCAATTTTAAATTGATGGGATTTTTGCATCAAAATAAGACATTGCAAGTCAGTGAAAAAATCTTGGAGCAAACCTGTTAGCTAACCATCCCAGTTTATTGCATGCACAGTAATTCAAAAGGTAAGGAATGAAAGTAGCACTGTTTGCTTTTTCTCCTGTTGGGAAAACTGCTTTATCCTTTGTAAAAAAAAAAAAAAAAAAGGTATAATCCTTAGGGTAAATAAATCTGAACTAGTGAACAAGTTGTAATTTCTCAATTTATTGGTTCTGTATTAGATTTTATGAAAAATGAAACTTGGTATTTTAGAATTTCCATATTAGTGTGAAATTATTAAAACACCGGAAATTTATTTAGTATTATTTTTAGTTTTATCTCTTGAAGCGAAATAATTTTAAAGACCCAATTTACTTAATTTTTGTGTTTATTTTTTAATATTTTTTTACTTAATGATGTTATATTTACTCTTAGGGAGCCATGCATCCTGAATTGTTGGGTGGAGAATACACTCATTTAGACTTCATGAGAAGGCCTCTGCGACGTGATATAGGCAAAAGAGTCTTGTACCGTGATCATTACATGAGTGGGTGGGCTTACAAAACACTGACTCCAGATGATGTGAAATATCCATTAGTATGTGGAGAAGGGAAAAGAGTAAGTCACTCGAGGAATTTGTTTTGGTTATTTACGAGATTACAGTATACTTGTAATGGCATGTTAACATTATTGCAGTATGTATGATGATTATATTTCTTTGCACTTCTTAGAAATTTAAAATACTTCGGTTTAATATATGAATGGAAAAGAGTAAAGGTTCTCTTCGGTTTAATATATGAATGGAAAAGAGTAAAGGTTCTCTTTGACACTTCGGTTTAAAATGTGAACAGAAAAGAGTGCAGGTTTCCTTTTGAATATATCTTTATGACAATTTAGGGGAATGTTTTGTGTACAGGTGAGGCAGTTTGCTGAAAATTACATTATTGTAATAGTTGTAAAACGATACTAGTAATTAAAAGTGGATTTTGTATGCTATTTTAACAAATTTGCTCAGATATTTTATGCTAACTTTTGAGAAATTCTTATTTTTATTGTTTAACCTTGTTACGGCAGTCTACTGTGATTGGTGTCGTCAACAGGGTTTCTCTCCTGTCGGAACCTCTGTTCAATAAGTAGTGGATTTCATCTTTCTCCATAGGGAGAAACTACTCTCAGTTTCAGCCATCAAGGGTTATAGAGTTTAAAAGGTGTGGATCTCTTCATTATGGGAAGTTTCTATGCTTTTCAAGAGTTTCAAGTAGTCCTGTTCCCAAGAGATCTCAGACCACCAGATTGGGACCGACCATGGTGCTCAAGAAGTCTCACTCATCCTCCATATGAACCCTTGCGAGGCTCAACTGACAGGAATTTAACCCTCAACACAGTTTTCTTATTGGCCGTAGCTTCTTCAAAGAAGGTCGGCAAACTACAATGGCACTCTCTTGATGTTAAACATACAAGGGGTTGGCCTTAGCCTTCGAATTTGTCCTGGAATTTGGAGCTAAGACTCAAAATCCCTCCATTCATAATGACAGATTCGAGTCCTTCTCAATCCCCTCTCTCCAGGATTTTGTTGGTGATGACCCAGACGAATTGTTGTAATGCCCTGTCAGGGCACTGTGTAGCTATCTAAAAAGGACTCGGCATCTCAGACCTGGTAGCCTAAGGCTTTTTGCTAGCACAGGCTGAAACAGGAAAAATGTCCAAGAATACTATCTCATTTTGGCTACATGAAGTGATTAGACAAGCTAATGCCTTTACTTCACATTCAAATACTGATAGAGTGCATGCAAGAGCACATGATGTTAGGAGCTTAGCCCTACTATCGCTTTTAAGGAGAACTCGTCAGTTCACAGGATTTTGAAGGCAGGTACCTGGCTTCGCGAAACCACCTACACATCCTTCTATCTGCGGGACGTTGCCCACAGGTCCTTGGACACTTTTTTTCCTTGGGTCCGGTGGTGGCTGCTCAACAAGTTGTGTAGCTCACCCAGTGCCCCTGGCGGGACGGTTAGTATCTTACCTATGACGTTGGATATGAAAGTGGAAGTGAATGAGATGACTGGTCTTCTTCCTTTCTCCTTCTTTTTCTTCTCTACTGGCAGGCAGTACAGAGAGTAATTCCATCATACACTGGAACTGGTTAGATACAGGTGAGCAAGCTTCCTTCTATAAAGTTTATGCTTACTCCTACACAGTACAGATTCTTAAAGAAGCAAGTCCCTTTCCTCTCTCTTACAAGTGAGAGGTGGGGAAATGGCAACAAACACATTGGTAACTAACGTAAGTGTTCTTGTCTCTGACAGTTCTTTACCATCATCATGACACATAGAGATATGTACTTCATATTGTATTCTCCCAGGTGTCTGGCTGTTCAGAAACTTTTGCTCAAGAGATCAGAGGCTTTTACTCCTTCATAGGTCCTTCCTTTGGTCAGGAAGTGAGCCCAGGTGGTCCGAACCTCCTGCCAGTTCTAAGACTTTTATCTTCCTTCCAAGAGTAAGTCATCCTTACGTTGAGACCAAGGTTTGTTCTGTATATGAACAAATGACAAATTTTAAATCAATTTGTATTTTTCATAACTAACAATCCTTCGGTCTTAACGTGTACAGCCCACCTTACGCCACCCTTCATATTTTCCTTGGCTAGAAGGAAACTGATTGGATGATGCGTAGATGGGGTAAGGCAGGTTGCGTAGCTTCCTCCGTCTTCCCTATTGGCTGACGCCAGTTGCCACCAACTCCTTGTGTTGTTTTTTGTTGTTTTTAACCGGACCCCAGCCATCACCAGAGAATTTATCCTTACAGTAAGACCGAAGGTTTGTTAGTCGTGAAAAATACAAATTGATTTGAAATTTGTCATTTTTATACTTTTCTAAACAATTTTGTTTCTTTGCTTCTATTTCTCATGAATAGCATTGCGTTTTGCCCAGCATAGTAGGTCCGAGATTTTATTATTTCCTTGTTCTTTTTAATACGAGTACCATCCAACTTACAACCTGCTTGACATATGACCATTTGTACTGTACATACAACTGCACTTCTGGCAGTGGGGCTGGGTGGGCTGAGGCATGAATATCCCCTGTATGACAGTTGACCAGTGAGTTACTCAGCAACATGCCATCTCGGGAGACCTCTCTCATCACTCTGGCAGCATCAGTTTTAGTTTCCCTGCTCTATCAACAGCATCATACAGTACAATATTAACTGTACTGAAGTCTGAATTGCAAACCAATTTATGTTAAAATCAACTTCTGGCATGAATGCAAGAGCCTAACCCCGATGTAACTCTGTGCCTACCTGTACATAATATACATTACGCAAATGATTAAAATACATCAATAGAAATACATTATGGTAAAAAGATTAATGATTGTACATTACATTACAGTACTATGTAGGTACTTTATAAAACAAAGGTTTTATATTATGCTCTACCCAGTATGTCAGCCACTTTTTAAGGTTCGACTTACATCCATTTTGACTTACAACCAGTTGGTCGAAGCCAAGCTCAGTCATAAGTAGGATGATACTTGTAACGTAATAATTATCTTAATTATTTGACAAGTTTCCATGAAATTTTATGTATTCAATATTCTCTGTGCATTTTTAAATCATTTAACAAGTTTCCGTGAAATTTTATGTATTCAATATTCTTTGTACATTAAAAAAATGCAGTACAATCAGTCATGTTTACTAAAAGATTTACTCCAAGCACTCCACCTGCTCCACAGCTCTAGTAGTGTTTATAGGGACATAGCTAGTGATATTTGGTTAGGGATTGTATGTACTGTATAGTGGTGTTGATATTTAGTTCGCATTTTATATTTTATGTTTTCATTTATTTTTATCCAATATATCTTTCAGAGTCGTGTATTAGGCACCATTGGAGTCACAAGAGGATTTGGCGACCATGACCTAAAGGCTCAGTATTCTTCAATACCCATAAAACCCTTCCTTACCCCAGAACCAGAGGTAAGATGTAATTTATTTCTATATAACTTGTTCATAATTACATTTGCTTCATTACAACCCAATAAATCATATCTATACCAATATTCAGTCTTGAATGTCTCCAGACTCAGTCTTTTGTCTAACAGCAGTAGTATGGCCATCTAACTATGTGCTCCACCTGGACTGACAGGCATTTGTTGTATAGTCATCTTATATTTTGCAGGCTTGGTATGTCAAGAATTCCCGAGCTTGTTTTCTCATTGTAGGATCTGCAATTTTCAGCATAATTCTAATAGTTTTCTTTCATCCATTAATTCTTGACTTTTCAGCATTATTCTACTCTTCTGCTTGTCATTAAGTGGTAAAGTACAGTTGAAACACTTAAGCATGTAATTTTCAGTTGCTGCTGTGTGTGTGTGGATTGTCAGCTCTGGAGTGCGGCTGCTGTGACAATTTATAGAATGCACTTTTATCCATCACTTTTGGAAGGAGGTTCCTTGGTAGTTGCTAAAAACTCCTAATTAGGATCTCTCCCAGGTTCTCAGTCTCTCTTGAGGTTGCCCGCTAGCGGACTGTCATTTGCATCGGACTTTGCAGTGAAGACCCAAATATCAAGTAGATATGATTGTTTCACGTCGCCTTGTGCTATTACCTTATCTCCCCATCATAAATAATGGCGATGACCTTATACTCTGTCCAGTGAGGGCTGTCAGGCCTTACTGGAGGAGCACCAAAGGCTACTAGTATAACTTCAGATTGTTCCTTCCCATTGGACAAAGAAAAAAAGAAATCATTAAGAACATTGGCTCCTGTTGGCTTAAGAAAGCCTATGAAAATGTCAGAAAATAAGGCAGAACAGCTAAAGAGAGTGAGCCACCTTTACTTTTTTTGCCCAAAGCTTAATTTGAAATTGTTTTCTACTAGAGTGCCAGTCTGCATTAGCCTATGTTTGGACTGGCATTTGCAGGTCAAGAATTACTTTTGGCAGGTGTTAGGGAATCTTCTTCCACTCCTTAATTTGATCTTCCTTCATCTATATTTGGTAAACTAGAGATGTAGATTGACTTGCAGGGTTATAGACAGTTACATTGCGTGAATTGAAATGTGAGTCTGTACTAATCCTGAAAAGAATTATCAATACCAGCACTTTCTTTTAAACTCTCTGAGCTCATTCTTAGACATATCCGAACTGCACAAAATATGAATTGACTCGAGCCTTTCACTGTGTGACACATCTCTTCAGTCATTGAAAGGTCTCATCCATAACATAGGACTTACCTCCTAAATCATAATTCTTTTGGTTCCAGTTAGGCAGCTCGTCACAGATAAGTTTCCAGCTTACAGGATAATTTCAGTAAGCATCAAAATGCCATGGAAAGGTGGTTGCTCGTAATGAAAAAGCATTACAGAGGCTTTTATTTGGAAATGACGATGATAGTAGTGGACCTGAACTATTTGATAGTTCTGATAGTGACAATAGTGAGTACGGTGATATTTTTTGACTTCAGGTTTTATCAGAGATAATCATGAATCAGAGAAAATGGCAGAGGAGGAAGTAAATTTGTCAAGCACCAGAGGTCATGTTAGTAAACAAAGAAAGCATAATGCAATTTGTGAATGCAAGACCATTGAAGATTCGGTAAGTAAAAAGTGGTGCTCTGAAACTTTTATTGGAGGTAATCAGTTCACAATTTCTACAGAATGCCAAGTCTATGTTTTATTTTTTTTTGTGAGGTTTTTCCAGATGTAATTTTTGCCAAGAGCAAGTGTTCAAGGTTTGCAATAAAGATTTGCAGACTGAATAACAGGAATGGCATTACTTTTTTCCGTGTTTTGAGAGTTATCACACAAATGAATGACTAGTAAAAGCTACATAGTTCAGTATTTGAATGATTACCTTCATATTATTGGCATATTTTAGCAGTTTGCTGTAATAAAACATTGTAATAATATAATGTAGTACAATATAATACTGTACTGTGAGAGTAATGAAAATAAACTATGAAAATACAAATATGAAAGGGAGCAAATTAGTCAGCTTTACAATTAGCAGGAAACTGATCTCATCACAAGTGGCAATAACAGGCTTGCAGCAAAAGGGTTAAGAAAATTGGCAATATTCCCTTATTATGAATAGTTCTATTTCCATGTTTCTGTGACAAAGTTTAGTTGTTAATGAAAGCATCAGTTTATGGAAAATCATATAAATTGAAGGATCTAGAAGCATAAGAAAATTAAAAGGATACATAACTTGGATTCTTTTGAGTTTAAAAGAATTATATTTACACTATTTGTAAAATTAAAGTGACTTATTTTACAGGACTCATATTATTTTAGATTGAACTTATCCTCTGTAATAGTTCTATTTTCTATTGCATGGCTTGTTGATAATATGAATTAAAAGTAATCTTGAGACTTATTTCAGGTCAAAGTATTTGATATAGAATCTACAGATGTCACGGATGGAGATGTCTTGATTTTGGGAACAGATGGCTTGTGGGATATCACAACAAATGAAAAAGCAGCAGAAATAGTCGTTAGATCTTTGTCATTGTTTCCTGTTGAAGAACAGGATAAATATAAATACAGGTAAGTTTTTTTTTTTAGTGCAATTTGTTAAGTCTTTATTACCAATACATAGTTACAGTTTGTTCTTTTTGAGCATAAAATTGTATGTAGACAGTTCTGCCCATTTAAGAATTATTGGCAGAAGTACACACTATATATATATATAAAGTTATTAGTAATAACAGCTCAATAAGAGCTATCATCTTTACTAAAACACCATACATCAAGCTAAGCAAGGGTTACTAAAACAGTATTACTCTCTCTCTTACTGTCGTTTCTTTATTACTATTAATTATTTTGCAGGATAGAAGCATGCATGTGAAGTAATGAATGAAAATTAATATTTTTTGTAGTTCGGTCTTCTCTGAAGGTGATACTGAATAACCTTCTAAGCCTCTTTAAGGGGATTACACACTGGAGATGATGATTGAGAGTGTTAATATATGCTTAGTATGGATTTTGGATTTTGGAAAAGAATAATATGGGGATCACTGTATATTTATGTTGTTTGGTGTGTTTGATTGTTTACATATGCTACATCTCTTCGTAAGTTTAGGCATGGTAAAATAAATTATGATTACCGAAATTTGTTCAACCTTTGCTCATACCCTTTCTGTATCAAGAGTCACATCCATGGTGAGGGACAGTTGTTTAGTGTAACAGGAAAGGCTTTAAATTTTTAGCTGGAAAATGTTATCAGGAAACTGGAAACCTATTTCACTGGAAAGCAACATGTTGTATCAGAAAGTACGAAGCATATAAGAAGACTGCAAAATCATCTGTTGGACCAAATTATGCAAAACCCTTTACTGCAAGAAAATGGCTCTGAGCTCATAATAAATTGGGTTTTGAAAAGTGAAAGTAATGGGAGCATCTGTGTCTGCTTGATCGTTTGTATGGCAAATTTTGGGAGAGATATAGGAGTTCATCAAGAAGAAGAATACCTTCCAGAACATGTTTTCAGTCGTAATTAAATGAAATGGGTTGTTCTGGAAGATGCTAAATTAGCATACATTCAACAAAGAGCAATGCAGGCTAAAGCATTCAGGGCATGGAATGATAGACTCATGTTGGTGCTAACTGGCAGTCTGTTAGAGGTTATTAAGCCAGACATTGTGCATAGGGCCATGAAACCTTTGCCTTCATAAACAAAGAGAAGAGCCACATACCCTTGTTGTGGGAAGACAACAGGAAAGCAGGGGTTACTGCCATTTAAAAAATGGCCTAGTCATTGTGTCTTTGCTGAAATAAAAAAGTACTTGGAGCAGTAGGGGCTGAATTTCCAAGTCCTACTGGTGATAAATATTGCACCTTATCCTGAAGCTATTGAATATAAAAATGTAAATTTTGAGGTTATATTTTTACCTACCTGCACAACCTGGTTGTTGTAGCCTCTGGAGCAGGGTACAATATGGAGTGCCAAGACTGCATATACCTTCTTACACCTACCTTGTGTTTGATCACATTTAAAAAGTTGTGGACGCTGACCCTCATGTATGTCATGAAAAGCTGGAAGTTGCACCATTGCAGATGCAGTAAGATAAAGCCAGAAATGGATGAATTAAAATCACTTATGGTCAGTGGATATTGGAACCATGTATGGAGTGAAGTTATGAAATAACCTTGAGGGTTCCTGGAATTGATGAAGAAACAATGTTCTTTCATAGTAAAAGAAGCCTGCTGAGAAGACACTGTTGATGTGATATATTTACTGTTAAAACATATTGAAGGTCATCAAGAAGAGCTAACAGTAGGATGATGTCAGTATAATAGAAAACTTAATAATAAGTGTGAAAGGAAGACAAAGAATTAGAATGACAATAGGAACCACCACCATTATCAGCATCAGAGAAGTTTGATGCTTTCCATACTGTACAGATTTTAGTGGACAGTTATTGATTATTAATAAACTAAAACACCCATGGCATCTTTGAAAATTTCTAGTTACTGCAGCAGTATTTTTATAAATATGAGGCCAAGTAAACTGCTCATTATAAAGTTTCTCATATCTTCAGTAAAACACATCCCAGAATAAAAGTCTGAGTCAGTTTGGTTCCTGACATTCTGGACTCTGCAGTAAGATGTCTTTCATTGTTAGGTGCTCCAGGCTCATCAGGAGCAGGTAAATCATCTGATGATATGTTCCTAGCATAAGACTAACATATGATGCTGACTTTATTCACTTTGCTTTATAACAATGTGAAGATGTACTGCACTGACAAGTGTGTGCATAGAAAGGAGAAATATTTAAATGGTTCATTCAGAGAAAGAGGTAGAATTGATAATTGCTTTTATTTTTCTCTGTCATTTAGTGTGAATGGAGTTATCATCATCATCATTACTGTACTATTATCTGTGCATATGTTGTTATCATCATCATTACTGTAGTTATCTGTACATACACTGATAATGTACAGAAAAGTATTATTTAATACCTATTTAACACTACTTACTGTATATGCTACAAAACTGTATTTCTTTTCCATACAAAACTGTACATTGTTAAATAATAGTTTACTGCTTTATACAGGAAAGAAATGCAGTATAGTTGTGTATACAGCAAGTAGAGAGTGTTTGTATGTATACCACAGTTGACCATCAGTTTATTTTTTCTTAAGTTATTTACGTGCAATACAGTACTATACTGTACAGTATTTGAAGTTATTTTGGTATTGTAATATGTAAATAATTAAATATCCATTAGCATATACAACAGTACAGATATATACTGTACAGTAAACCCCCGTATTTGCGTTCTCATGATTCGCGGACTCACGCATTCGCGGGTTTCTCTGTGGAACATATCTAGCCATCATTCGTGGAAAATTTGCCCATTCGCTGTATTTTTCACTGAGAAATATTCACTAATTACTGTATTTTCATATAATTTTCATGAGTAAATGCACTTTTTGTGATAAAACTATTAAAAAACTCAGGTATATGCATTTTTACAGGGTTTTTATGTTTAAACTATCAAAATGGGCAGTTCTAAGTGTTTTTAGATGGGTTTTAAGTATTCGCGGATTTTAGCTATTTGCGGGGGGGTGTGGGATGCATCCCCCGCAAATACGGGGGGGGTTCACTGTATAAAAATATATTGCGGGGTTTGCCATTATATGCAAATTCCCTCATTTTACTTGTCCAGAGTAGCATTTAGGAGATGTTTTGCTGTACAGTATAATTTACATTTCATACAGTAAAATAACTAAGCTAATAATGTATGATGTCACTCATTACAGGTACACTGGTGCAGCTCAAGATTTGGTTATGAGTGCTCGAGGGAAGCTCAAAGAACGTAATTGGCGAACTAGTGATGATAAGCATGCCACTATTGATGACATATCAGTCTTTGTTATTCCCCTAAAGCCTTACAAGGATGAGTATCTAGAATGGAAATTACACCAGCAAACTACTTTAGCATGTAATAAAAGTTCCTCAGAAAATCTTACCAAAGAACCTCAGTTAACAGAAGCTGATGTGAGGGAGACTGATGTAACCTCTCATAGTGATAGCAATAGTTTTCTCAAGGAAGTGACTCTTATACCTTCTAGTCAGACAGATGAAATAGGTACTTGTCGTAAAGATTCACCAGATATTAAGCCCCATGAAGACTATTTCAAGGATGAGGCTTAAATCGTAAGTACAAAAAAAGTGTCAAACGTGGAGTTTGCAATGCATTTGACATTCATTTTAGGCATTTTCTGTATGATGCTGGATATTGCTTAGTGGACAGTAATATTTAGTATACTTGAATGTGTACATGCACTGAGCAAGGCTGTTTTTTCAGTCCCATGTGTGAAAGATTCATCCTTAATGCACTTGTGGTGGTGCCATTATACCTAATTGTGCATTTTTGGCAGGATACACAAAACACAGTACAGTAGTTTTGTTTATACTGTAGTAACAATTGTTACATATTTGTTAACAGGCTACATGGCAAAAACATGAAATTGTTCTTTTGTCAACCTCATTTACCAAAGCATTGTTAATATATTTAATATATTTATTCACAACCTCAAAGAAGGTACCACAGTTCCACACAAGATGGCTTAGGCTCTGTACTGGTTTAAATTTCTTCCAAAACAAATCGTAGCTATAGAAGGTAATGATAGTTTTGAATAGAATTTTAATCCAACTGACACCATTCCTGCTGCTTCACTATGCTATGCAAAACTAAATGATATATGTCTCTAGATAAAGTCTTGATTGCAGTATAAACAGTATAGTACTTGCAATGAGATTATCTTTTCTTTTAGATAAATCTTCTTTGCTATTCTTCTGTGAGCCTCTTCTGTGTGTAACTGTGATACCATATGAAGGAAAAGTGTGTGCTCAAAGTTTCCTCTCAGTTCATACTAGCCATTATTTTATGGTAAAGCTTATTCTGATACTATACCTAAATTGCAGTTTCCTTTACATTGTATATGATAGGCCTCACTATTTCTAGAAAAGATTATACATTCCAGGTGTATTGAGAAATGGTACTAATGAGCATCAAACTCTAGGTGGTTACTTGTCTTAATTTTCCTAAAATTACCTTGAAAGTTGAGAGTTTTAATATATTTATTTTCAGCATGCTTTGTATAGTACTGTATTTTAAACTGGGCTGTTTGTACATACATAGAAAAGGTTCCCTCAACTTGCAGTGTATTGGAAATAGCTGTGAGGTAGATGGCTACTTTTCAGTTATTTTACTTTTGTTTGCTTTTATGTTACTGTAAATGTTTAAGTAATTGTTCAGTTTAATTTGATGGAGAAAGATTAAAGATATTGACAATAGTAGTTTTATAAAGGACTGTGTACTATTCCTTATGTAAGGAAGTGTGAGTGATAATAAATTATATTTAAATCAGATTTAATGAGAAAGGAAGTGTTAGATGTAAGTAATGTAAGTTTTTTACGTAAAAAATATTAGTCCTGAAATGTTTTTAGAGTTAACAGTCCATTCTTTTCATCAATGCATTTTCATATGGAGAGACTGACAAACTTGTACTTAAAAAAAAAATTAAAAATCTTTCATGTGTAATTAATCCAATTTTAATTTTTTAAAGATTTTAGAAGACCAATGGTCAAACACTATAAATTGTGATATATCGGAAGAGAAATGCGAGAATTTCTTCAAAGTATGTCTTAAGGTTTGTAATGATAATGTCCTTATTTCTTTATGCTAACCAGTGCTCCAGTGGGTGAATCCCTTAATTTTTTTTAATATGATTACAGAAAAAAGCTGTAATTAGTTAAAGTGTTCCCTCTCTTGAAAGGAAGGTAGGATGTTTTTGTTAAATTGTCTCTATCACAAACCAATTATTCAGGTGAACGAGATGACAATGTTTACATGACATCTACAAACAAGGTTTAGTGTGCAAGTAGAGTTAAAAGAACAGTACAGTGGTAGATTGCATTTAATTTTGCATACTTGAAACATAATTAATATAAATCATTATCAGTTGAAGGTAGTCTTGCAAAAAAATTTTATGTTACATGCTGAAGGCAGATTTTCCTTCCTAATGTTCCTTCTGTTTTAGGTACCTTGTGAAAATGTTTCCAGTTATGTTTTTGCTGTTACTATTTGTTTTCATCTTTTACATCCAAACTCAGACACACAGTGGTATTGTATAGTTACTGAAGTCTGCAAGTTTATTTAATGTTTGAATGTGTTTTAGTGCTAAAAATTTCATACTAACTGCACAAATTTCATGACAGTATAGCACCTATTTTACTGTGTGCCAGTTATCCAACAGTATATTAAAAATTACAAGATAATCCACACCAGTTCTGTGTCAATTGTGCCACTTTTCAGTCAATGCAGTACCAAGTTTTCCAGACCAATATAACTATAACAATTTTCTGCCTATTCCATGAGAAGTGATTTTTGTTTTTTTTTTTTTTTTTTTTGCAAAAAAAAAAAAATATATATATATATATTCAAATTTGTTAAAGGGTATCTTATGGGTTGTATTTAGTATTCACTGTTTATGTTACAGTATTTTAATTGCTGCTGGTAAGACAAATTTTAGAAATGAAGGAAACACTTGGGATTACCTTCACTGTCCTTGCGCCTCAAATTGGAAGCCCAAACAGGCTAGCTGTGCTTCCCATCTGAAGCAAGTAGGAGCATGCACTACATCCTCTGTGGAGTGGTACTGAGCAGCGCACAGGCCTGCCTTGCTGGGACTAATTGTTGAGGCACTGAGAATTACCCATGGGCCACAATGCCTCAGCAGCCACCATCTACTGAGGTAGCTGTGGAGTCACTTGCACTTCACAGCTGGAGATTTTCCAGCATCTTCTGTTAGAGGATTTTCTCACCAGGGTTGTGTAGGAGACGTTAGGCACCGAAGTCTACTAGGCAAAGTGGGCCATCTTTTGTGGTAGGCACCATCCCAGAGGTATCTCTCCATGATGATCGTAGTTTCTCGTGTACTTCACCAAGTCAGGCTCCTTTCCGTTTCTTCAGTTAAGGGTTACCACTCGGGTCTTCTGGCTTAAGTTCTTGGATCCTTCTGCCCCTCGGGTGAGGTTTCCATGCTCCTCAGGAGCTTTGAGCAGTCTTTTCCCACAAAGGCTTACTGAGTGGGATTTCTCCTGAGCCTCACCCAGTAGTAACCTGAGGGAGGCTTTGGACACAGATGCCACACTGTTTCCTTGCTAGGTTTAGCATCAGTTCCCCAAGGGAGGTAGTGCCTATAGTGAGGTGCACTATAGGCATTACTAAAGATTCTTAGCAGTGTCCCTTCGGCCCCTAGCTGCAACCCCTTTCATTCCTTTTACTATACCTCCATTCATATTATCTTTCTTTGATCTTGCTATCCACCCTCTTCCAACAATTATTTCAAAGTGCAACTGCGAGGTTTTTCTCCTGTTTCACCTTTCAAGCCTAATTACTCTCAATTTCCTTTCCAGCGCTGAATGACCTCATAGGTCCCAGTGCTTGGCCTTTGGCCTAAACTCTATATTCCTTTCCTTCCTTTAGCATGAGTTGAGCTTAGCCAGGTTGCACCATCTCCATTATTTCATCGGATGGGGATTCCTTGTTTTCATTCTCCTCTCTTTGAGACTTTGTAGGTAGTGATTGTGATCATTTGCTGTTGTCTCTAGAGTGAGTTTTGTAGCACTACCTCTGCAGGGCTCTACATCTGAGGCTTAATTTTCAACAACTGTTTGTTAGTACTGGCATGCACAAAAAGGAAGTATTCAAGAATGTTTTCTCATTCTGCAAGTAAAGAATTCTGGTCATTTGGTGAGATGGATGACTCTGTACCCATGGTGATGACTCTCAGAATCTGGAGTTTTACTCTTCCCTAATGTTCATGCGTCACAGGCAATGAGGGGAGGTGGTTGGCAGCACCAAACTACTTTTACCTCTTTACCTGAGGGACATTGCCAAGAAATCCTTGGATAATCAATCCTTGGGACTTGTGATATTTGCTCAAGTGTAAAGGGCCCAAACTCTGCTAGGAGAGAAAAGCATCTTGTTTAAGGTTTTATAAGGTGGTGGAAGGTCAGATGATAGTTAGATGACTGGTATCTTGCCAGTTAGATGACTGGTATCTTGCCCTCTTTCTTCTTTCAGCCAGCAGTATGTAGAAATAGCAATGTAATTCATACTGCTCAACTGTGCCTTCAAGGTACTTTCAAGCAGCTTGAGCAGTGGATAACTTGTGTAGGCTGTGGCTCATCTTTGGTGTAAGCATAATTATTTTCTTGGGCACTTATAGGTCCACATTATTAGCTGAATTTAGTGCCCTTAGTTTTTGTCCTCTACCCAACTTAGCCTTATGTCAGCATATTTTATGTTGTCTGCTACATGCTTAAGTCACCTGAAATTTAGACCTTTGGGAGCTTTTGACATTGTTCAGAAGCTTGTAGTGGCTTGAGAGTGAGTTCCAAGCCTTGGCTGAGTTGAAGAAAGCTTATTGAAGCCTTCAGTTGTTCTGCCTCTTTTATTCTTTCCAATCTGGTGTCATTCAGGACTATCATCATCTCAGGAAAATGTTTTGGTGGCATACATATGCCTTGATCCACAGCCTGAGTCGATGAGGTGTTCTATGGTAAAAACATGCACCAGATTCTATTGTCATCTGTCACAGCAATCTGATAACAAGCCTGATTTGGTTAGTTAGTCTTCATCATCTCTTTGTGGCATTTCTCCCAAAAGGAATGGTTTATCACATGACTAAGTTCAGCGTCATGAACCATTCCTTTCGTTAATTAGACATAACCTCTGCATGACTAGAGACACTTAGATTGGGCTCCATGCTCTTGAAGTTAATTAATCACAAATGATTTATTAAGATCACACAGTGTGGTCAAAGAATACGAGCACTGTAAAGTCACAGGACAGGTTCAATCGAGAACTGAGCAAACAGCTAAGGATGCTGACTAAACAAAAAATGAGTTACTGACATAAGGTTAGGTGTTTAAAGTTCACTCCAAAAATAAGTTAGTGCTGATCAACTTTTTAATGTACATTACTATACATTACAATTTTTACATTTACAGTATATGCTCTGTTTCAGAGGTCCACAGCAATGAACATTACTGTAATGGAATTTGTAAGTTCTCACTACAATGTCTCCATCATCCCAAATTATTTTTTAAACACTGCTGAGGTGCAATTCGACAAAATTAGATACTGGATGCTACTTTTTGTTTTATTTTACAAACGGTATCAAATAATGTACAAGGGATGACACTTGCAGAGATTATACTGAATCTCATTCAACAGAATATACAATGTAAAATTTGAAGATGAAGACAGTAAATCATTTTAAACAAATAAACCTAGTGGCAAGGGAAGGAAGATTGAGTTACTCTACAGAAAAGGAAGCCACTAACCCAAAGAACTTGCTATTCTTCTGCCACCAAATGAATCTAGTCTGTAGGATTAGGAAGTATACCTGTGCCAAGTTCAAATTAATTTAAAAAGTTATTTTAAAATTTAATGTGTTGTCATTATGTAGTTGTCTTGGGTAAGGAGGGATACTAATGAAAACAAAACATTTTCTTTTTACAGCTCACGTGTGAATGTCCAGTATGGTGGTGTCTCGTTTGTAGCCCCAAGTGGTCTTCAGTGAAGAATTCTGGTAAATTCAACATCTACTGATATAAGATTTTGTATCCAGTGTCTTAGAAGCCAGTAGTGGAGCATGGTCTAATAAGCAATTTTCTATAAGCCAACCAGAAATTGCAAGAATCTCCATATAAGCTATCAACGATCATTGAAAGTGTCATTAGCCCTGCCTATTTAGGTGTATATAAGCTCCCAGAGTAGTCCCCCTTCCAGACTACTGGCATGTCAAATTTAAGAGTAACAGATTGTCCCAGTCTATGCACCATGTGAAGGCTCCAAAGGCTATATCATGGAATAGCTGCCCCTCCTATCTTCACTGACTTTTTTTTTTCTTAGTGCAACTGTGTGCAAAGTTGAATGAATGCGGGAGCCTTTTCAGTTTCTGTATACATTGTAAATACGTACAATATATTGTTGCACGAGTTTTTTTCTCATTCTTTAACCTGCTTTCCAGTTGGTGATGCAGAATTCCTTCTATTAAGTAAAATTAAGAAGAACCTGACGATTCAAGTCTGAATCATAACAGTGGATGCCAGGATTTCCGACACCGCAACAACTGGAAAGCAGGGTACACAATAAAAAAAAAACCTACAACAATACAGTGTATTCATTCACAATATATACAGAAATTAAACAAGTAAAAACCTCTGTACAGCGTATAATGCTCTGTGAATCTCTCAGCCGGCCATGGTGGCCTGTGTTGTTGTGGTGCCAGATGCACGATCATGGCTAACTTAACCAGAATTCTTCATGGGAGACCAATGTGGGGCTATGATGGGATGACAGGCAACAAAAGGGGAGCACAGTACTGGAAATCCACATGACACTTTTTAGACAATTCTGTTTTCATTTGCAACACTCCTTGGCCATAAAAGTTATTACCCATGACAGTAGTTTACCCAGACCACAGAGTTAGAAACTTCAACTTACAATAAGAGAACAGGTGTTTTGTACAAATATAATGTTAAACACCAAAGATTTTCATACAAACAATTATATTTTGCCTTTCCTACATGCAATGAAAAACAGTTGAACCAATCTATACTCATCATATTCAAGTACCCTCACTGAGCATGCCCCAGTTCTCCTATGATACCTCTTTTACCCTTCACTTTTCATGCCCACCAGAAAGGCAGGAGGAAGGAAAGAAGACACTCAAAATTAATGGGTTTGTTGGAAAAACACGTTTTATGTGGTAGATGTACTGTACTATCGTTTCATCAGTACACCTATCATCTCATACTGCCTGAGTCTCAATTTAGAGGAACAAAAAGATAAAGAGGAAAGTTTTCCACGAATGAGTAAACCACTGAGTTGAAGAGTCCATTGAGCACTTACTTTTCTTACCTGCAGTGCAAAAATGAGTCATCACACTGGGACCACGACCACCACAGTGCTATTCAACTGGACCCAACTCATCACCTGATGCCACCATACTCAGAATCAGAGGAGTCAGACAGTGTGGCCCTTGAAGGCATGGAACAGCATTTGTCAGACAACTTCAGGGTGAAAAGGACTCCCTGATCAACTACCCAAACCTCACACATACACACACACACACACACTCAGCATGTCTGCTAAGGGAGCACCGCTGATCTCCACAAGATGTACACAGGAGGTGGAGGTCCTTAACAAGGGAACACAAAACATGTTATAGGACTTGCTACATGATAAACAACACTGGTATGCAAAATTACAGTAAACACTTCAACACCACTATCTCTTACCTTTGGAAAACAGGTTTTTAGACTATATCTGATTTTTATCCAAGTCTTTCCATTTCTCCTGGATATTTTCACTCTATAATATGAATTGGTGAACCTACAGCAAATTTAAGCTAAGTTCAATCAGTCACCACAATGTATTCCAGGTATGATACAGCAGCTTGAGTAGCTGCTCATGTGTCTCCAAAAATTTCTAGTAGATGAAAATGAGACAGTCCAACAGTAGTAACGAAGGCTCTTGAGGAGATGAGGCAATTGAAAAGAGCACTAGCTGGGAACCCCCATAGGAGGGTAAGGCCATCTTAAAGAATTTGAAAAAACCATTTGGAAAACCAAAATAATTGTCTTCAGTCAAGGAGAGGCGTTTCAAGCATCCCTTAAAAAAAAAAAAACAGGAAAACTACCAGTCTACATTGCCTAGGATCTTTTTAATGTAGTTGTCAGTTTTCCAAGTTACAGATTAATCAAGGAATCTCATTACAGGCTGCTCTAGGAGCAAGAGAATGTCAACAAACATACCAAGCAGTCAGAAGAGTTTGTAAAGGGGCACATATGTGTTGTTTAGTATGGTTGTTGGATATCTTATAATTCAGTTTTGTAACTGATAATAGTCCACTCCAATCCTCAAACCCTGAAGTGCCATCCCCATAAAGGACAAAAAGCGAAGTATTAAGTTCACAGTGTGATAAAAGAGGAAGTTCTAACGGAATGCACACAATTTGTGTGCACAAAAGGGGGAAAGCCCGCACAAGTAATCTTATAAGCACTATGGATCTCTGACATTAGCACAAGTTTCAGCAGGATTTTTGAAGATACAACAAAGCCTTTCTTTGTGTTGTATACACAACAAAGCATTCTCCACTGTGTCAGCTCACAGTATCAGTATCAAGGCTAGTCTCTGAAACACCAGTCTAGCCTTAGACGTACATGCAGTACAAGTCACAACCAGGAATTCAGCAAGCTCTGAATAGGAAGATAAGTGAGAGAAAGCCTGAGACCAGCCGGCTTACTATATTTTAGCTTGAAAAATTCAGACTAAGACCAGATCAAGAAAACATTGCAGCTTAATATGACATCTGTAAACAATAATCACATTTCTAAAAAATATGGAATTAATAACAACCCAGTTGAGTTCTGCATTGCCATTTACAATAAACATGACACATAATCTACAGGCAAGGACACATTAGCCAGCACTTTTGACTGTATTATAGCCAAAACCAAAGAAACAAGCATTAAAAATACAGTACAATTCTAGCAAGATTCAAATCTGTTCTGGACAAGAAGGACAATTTCCAAAGGGTAATGAGTTGAGTAGTGATCCTGTTCACAGGGTTAAATGGTAAATGATCTACTTTCCCTACAATAATTTATGAAAAAATTTATCACATTTACAATGTAGTACAGTAGCTCACCGACATAACAGATAAAGCACCCAAGCCTAGACCGATATTAAAGAAACCCCGATATAAACGTGAATGGGTGTTTTTGTTATAAAGTATAAGTATATACACCCCTAAAATGCTTATAACAATGATTTACTAATTTTAAAATGTTGAATTTAATGTAAACAGAGCAAAATATCTACACAGGTTTATGACTCTTCTTCGTAATTCTAAAAGCCGAAATATTTTCTGGTGAAAAGTAATCATTTGCAAAGGTTAAACAGTGAAACTATGTTTATAATTAAAGATGATTTAAATAAAGGTCGGTTTGCTTGCTACGTCCAATTACAGTATTTTGCATGTATTATTGTCATATTGTTACTGAATTACAGAATATAAAAATTGCCATCGTACGCTACTTGCATTTGATATTTTTTATTCTCAAAATCTCGGCTGACTGAAAACTACTGTACCATCAGCTTCCTTGCCATTAGTTGCTAGAAGAAACATAATTCAGATATACTTTTTCTTGTAAATTAACAAAGTTGGGTTTACAACATGAGCATTACTTCATTGAAAAAGTAAAAAGTAGCAAGTGTGATTTTCCCAGTTCCGGACATTACTTTCACCTGTTCCAAAATGTTTTACAGCCTACCCTTTATTTGTTTTATTCAGCCTTGGCTATAACCTGCAGTTTTAATTTATGAAGGATGAATAAAAATGTACATAATTTTTACTTATGGAAGCCACCACTGATAGTTACAGTAAATGACGTCGCAATCAGCTATTTCTCGATTTGGTTGTTCATGTCAGTACAGGTTGACAATCCTTCATCCGGAATTCTAAAAACCGGAATGAGCATCATCATAAGTATAGCAGAGAGAGACAGAGAGGGAGACTATCGGCCCGGTTAGGTTGTTAAACCAACATATCGATTTGCAAAAGTTGAATAATAGTTGTACTGAGAATAATAATTTTAATAAAACCGTTGTTTTACTGTATCTCAACATATTGCATGTATCACTGTCATATCGTACTACAAAATATGAACAGAATAATCATGTGCCATTTGCATTCTGGTTTTGTTTACATTCTTAAAATCCTTAGCTGACTGAGTTTTACAGACATCATCACTGTGTTTAGTTGCCGAATGAAACTTAATTCAGACACACTTCGTAAATTATCAAATCTGGGTTTAAAAATTGCAACTACTTAATTTATAAATGCAGTAATTTAAATGTCATACGTGTGATTTTGTCAGTTTCAAGCATTGCTTCTGCCTCCAAATCGTTTTGGAGTCTACTCATTATTCGTTTCTTTAGCCATAGCTATAATACCTGCTGCTTCAACTTAGTGGCATACTTTCTTAACACCTTCTCCATTGCAGGATGAATGAATAAAAACGTATTTGATTTTTATTGATGGAACTGCATTGAAAATAAGCAAGTTTTTAACAAGACAACTGTAATGCAACTCTTGGTGAATGTGTTGGTTATGGTAACTAATATAAGCAAACAGCCGTTTATAATATAAACTGCACTATAAATTAATAAAGAAACAGTAACAATAATGCAAGGGATGCTGGTAGGCAAGTTGTGTACCCACTAGGAGTGCCTGATTTGAAAAAAACAGTTCAGTGCTCGATCTGGAGGCAAAATCCCTCAAATCGATAATTCCATTTGTGCTGATATATCTGTAAGTGTGCTATACCACAGTCTGTTATCTCGGTGCACTACTCTATATTGAACTATACAGTACATCTAAATTTCTATGTTACAATAAAAATATATATATATAATCCATCATATTTTCTTGTATACTGCAATGGAGCAAAACTTAGGGGAATACAGGTTACATCACAGATATCAACATCGTCAATGTCAGAAAGGTGATATAACCCCCCCAAAAAAAAAAACCATGGGACATAATTACCATTACCCCATTTACTTTGTATAATGTCTGAGATCCTAGTGTGGCCACATCACTGGGCAAATATGCATAAACTATTAATTTCCTTTGAGGTTTTTTCCCTCAATGCCCAAATGAACTTCATCCAATGTAGTAGTTTTTTCATTAGCTGCAAAACAAGGATTATTTAGGAGTATATTTGTTTTAAGTTTCCAGCTGATGACATAAACCTTAAATTTTATCTTTAAAGTTGTATTTAAATATGTTCACGAGTCTGCATGGGGTAAATTTTTATCAACATTTGATTCTGCTCTCTTAGAAAGAAGATGATTTTTGAGGAAAAACTCTCCAGCCCTGTAAGAGGATCTAACTAATGGTCCACTTGCAGTATACAGAAACCCTAGGCTATTACCAACTTCTTCCCAATAATTATACTTAGCTGGTGTAACATACTCAACAACTTTCAGATGTCTCTTTGTGGGCTGCATGTACTGTCCTAGAGTTAAACAATCCACTCCAGCACTTCGCAAATCTGAGAAAGAAATTCGTTATTTCAATAAAAAGAAGTCCAAATATTTTTATATTTTAGTGATACTGTATAATGTTGCAAACCTGAAAAATTTGGAGTTTATATAACTGTAAAATACAAAACCTTTCCCAGATAAAAATACCATGACTATAGGGAGTATGGAGTGCTCTGCTCAAAAATGACAAATTTTTAAGGTAATTTGTATTTTTCCTAACACAAACCTAAGGACTTTACATATGGGATTTACTTTCAGCACGAGCTGGAGTCAGCCATTTAACTTAAAATAATGTGGCTCTCCCATCCAGACAGTACACATCCACTTTACCCTTTGGCCCAGGAAGCAGAATGAGGGGTGGCTAGAGGTGGGCCATTTATGTAAAGACCCCAAGTTTGTATCTTAGGAAAAATACAAATTACTGTACTTTAAAAATTTGTTATTTATTCGGTGGGAGGATTCCAAGCAAATCTCTGAACTGACTGGCAGTTCACCTCAACCGGGGCCTCTTTCCTGGTCATGTAAGATCAAAGGAAGGAGACCCATGCATCTGATCTGTTGAACATGTGTGATGTTCAACTGCCAGCTTCTGGGCCTTTGAATAAATGTAAGGTAACATCACTGATTCAAAGATAGGCTTGGGTGAACCTGTATTGTCGAGAAAAAAAAGCTGAAGATAACCAACAGGTCTGTTTACTGCCAGTCCCTCTCTCCCCTTGTTAAAGAGAGGGTAGGAGTTGCATCTACTGATCCAAAAAAAGAGCTAGATTATAGACAGGCTACTCAGTCCAGCACACGTGAGTTTGCTAAGCGTCCCTTAGAAGGGTATAAAAGAGAGGGTAGGAGGCCAGTCCCACACACACCTACTCTTTGCAGCTGTACACCCTAGGCTGTACAAGATGCTACCTGTCCTCAAGAGCTGGGTGATCTGCATGACTGTTGAGCAGCCACCACAGAACCCAAAGAAAAAGAGTCCGAGGATCTAAGGGCAACGTCCCTTGGGTAAAAAGGAGGCGAATATGGTCTGTTGTGACTGCATTCTTGTCCTTAGTACCTGTCCTGAATGCTAGGGGCAGACCAATGCCCGACCTTATCTATGTATTGTTGTCCACCATGTCAGCTGTTGAGTACATCCATTTGATCATACATAAAGTCAAGAGAAATGGAACTCCTAGACATCACTTCTTAGCTGAGTCAGAACCAAAAAACAAGTGTCAGCATTAGTTTGGAGGTGAAGTCTTAAGTGTTTCAGGCACTTTTAGGATCCTTAGAAATGGAATGCTTGTACACTGTTGATCTCCCAATGAATCAGGCAGAATGATGGGAAATCATACGCCCAAGACTTGAATCATGAATGCGAAAGGTGTCTCTAGATGCCAACAGCATCTGAAGTTCCTAAGAGGTCACTCATCCTAGTACCGACTAGCCTCAACATAACCTACCATGGACGTGAAAAGCAACTCCTAGAAATCAACAGCATCTGTTGTTCCCAGGAGGTCACCTATCCAAGTACTGACCAGACCCAATCGTTACTAAACTTGGCTGACCAGATGAGAAGCAATATTTTCAATGGAATGGTCGATCGCTTCCTTGGCAAAACGAGAAAGTAACATATTACTGCTTCTTCCTTCATTTTATGAAGACGAGTGAGGGGGCATTGCTCCTAAGTAACTGGTCCTACATAGATAAAGTGTGAAAGTTTTGCATGGACAAAGCAATTAATCAACATCCTTCACTGGTGATAGTGGACAAGGAAGTAACAGTACTAGTAATTTGCTATTCAAGTCATCCTATGAAGTCAGGAACAAATGATAACTCCCCTAAGAGTCTTGTTAACCTACTTCTAGGATGTAAATGATAGCAAACAAAATGTCTCCATACAGTTCCAAAAACAGGTTTCTTAAAGGGGTTCCTGAAAAGGCTCTGTAAACCACCCACAGAAGAAAAATAGGGTGAGTACAGTCCCAAACGGTTTCATCAACTTCATAAGAGTATGGACTATCTCCCTTTTGGATGTAACCAGGCAACCTCCTATGACAACAAAGAAAAGAAGGAAGTCAGCAACTAAAGGTACAACAGTCAACAATGACCACAACAATCACACTTAGTGTGATGAAGCCTGCTAGTAAGGTTGTTTTAAAATTTTTTTATGGTTTAAATTTTTTTAATGATGAATAAATCATTAAGCAAGCAAGCTAGTTAGCTCAATCATTCAGTTTTCACTAACCTTAGTAGTTGTTCCTAGGTTACATAGGCTGGTGTCAGTTACACTTTACGATTCGTTCTTCCATAATTATAGTGTTACTGTATCCATTATAATTCACATTTTGCAAGCTATCTCCTTTGTTGCTTAAATGCTTCAGTGAGGTGATATATTTATTTTAGCTAGTCATATTTTGCAATTAGCACTGTTTCCATGTTAGGCTATCTATACCTACAAAGTATGTTTAATTTATAGTGAAGTTGTTAGCAATATATGATTTACATTATTTGATATCACTTGCTCGTGATCTTAAATGGAAAAATAAAGTCTGCAGTAGTATGTATAATGCTATATACAGGAAGCTTTCGCCAACTTGGTCAGTTGGCCTCTTCAGCCTGAATCAGTTGGCTGAAGAGGCCAACTGATCAAGTTGGCAAAAGCTTCCTTTATATAGCAATATACATACATACTACTGCAGACTTTATTTTTCCATATGATTTATCATTATCAAATTTAAACAATAAAATATATTTATAAAACTCCTTACAATGTCATCACAAGAAGACTTCTCATACTAACATACCTCCAACACTACCAACAAAAGGAAAACAGTACTGTCAGTAAATACTAGGGCACAATAATCAACACAAAATACCAAAATAATATTAAGCACTATCAGTACACACTTGAGACCACTTACTAGGTCTTAATACCACAAGATTATAAAAACTGATAAGTAAGTGTGCAGCTGAATGAAACTGACACACATCCTTCAAACAAATGAGTTGGATTGTCAGCTAAGGCCTAGTTGGCCTTATGGCACATCTACACTGTTCACCTATCAAAACCTGGTACTCATCTAGAAAATTTCATGGTATAGAAAATTTCATGGTACACACAGAAGTAAGTACTAAAAGTTATGGTTTGTTATTATATACTTTACTTGATGGCATATAAGGACACTCCCCCACAAAAAGCTAAAAATAATCACCCCTGGGTCTTATATGTGAAGGTGAGGCCTTCTGTGGGCTATTTTTCCCCCCCGATAGTCAGTACTACCTAGCCCATCTCCACTGCAATATTTACTTAATGTTATGACTTGTATTATTATTATATTACTGTATTACAACAATTATTATTATTATCGGTACCATTACAGGAATTATTGTAAAGTACCAGCAAAGTTCGTTGGTACCAGCTGATCCATCACTGTATCTTGGTTGATCTTGATCATACCTAAATATGGCTTAACACACTCAGTTTCAGTAGACTCCATTAATAATGCATATTACATCTAAGTTAGCTTTTCACTAATCAATAGGCCTAGAATCAAACTTTCATTAAGCTCAAAGCAAATCATACGTTCAACCATGCTTTTCAAACTTATGGCTAGTCTAATATAAGTCATTACAATTTCTTATGAATAACAACCATTTACTATTTCATACAAAAACTGGCACAAACAACAGCAAGTACTGACAAACAACCAGATGCTGCTTGCTGATACTAGTTACTGTAACTATCGCACGTTTAGAATGTACTCATTCTAAATGGTGACTTCTTTAGGTAAAAATAGAATAAACTTTTATTCATCCTTCATACAATGAAGAAGGTCTTAAGAGTACACCACTAAATTTAACCTGCACATCGTAGCTGCAGCTGGAGAACAAATAACAAGCAAGCTTTATAATATTTTTGAATAAGTAAAAACAACATCTAAAACTGGTAAAATCACACTTTTAATTCATTTAAAATTTACCACAATCATAAAAAAGAGGTAACCTGCATTTTTTTTAGACAGCTTTGTTAATTTACAAAAAAATATATCTAAATTATGTTTCAACAGCTATCTTATAGCAACAGATGCCAATGATGATGTCAGTAAAACTCAATCAGCTGATGATTTTGAGAACGTAAACATACATATTCACAAATGGCAAATGATCACGTACATACATTTAATATAATTGGATACAAGAAGCAAAATAACACTGTTATTAAAATCATTATTTTGAATATAAATGGACTATTTGATTTTTGCAAATGGACACTGTTTAGTTCAAAAGCCTAACCCGAGCCAACAGTTCTCACACACAAACACACCTTCTGCCAGCCTACTCAACTAGTCTTGCTATGTCACACCCAAGTGACTTGGGATGACTTAGTTCAGCTATTGGTGTGCTTAACAAACCTGACAACTGATGCTCCATCCTCTACAAAAAAAAAAATAATTTTTTTGAATTTTGGATACAGGGCTACAAACCTGTACACTAAAAAACTTTTTTCCTAAACAAGCCCTACTGAAATGGGGGTGCACCTAATATGCCCGTGAGCCTTACATGCCATCAAATGAATTAAATACACGGCATTAATTACCTTTCATGGTTTGCATAACCTGTTCATCTGTCTCTCCCAGACCTAGCATAATTGAGGACTTTGTAATGAGATCTGGAACAGCAGTCTTTGCATCTGCTAAGACTTTTAGTGACTGCCTGTAAAAAAAAAATTATCCCTTTAGTATAGTAATTAACCCAATAAGACTTTAATGACTACCTGTGAATAAATTTAGTAAGATGGACCTTAGCACTGTCACCACCCCAGCATGTATCAAACAAGACAATGATTTTCTTTTATAGGATTTGCTAAATACAGTAATATAAATAAGAGAAATGATACCTTACCTATATTTTGCTCTACGATCTCTCACAAATGGTGTTAACTTTTCAACTGTTTCAATGTTGTGAGCAAAAACATCTAAACCTGAAGATGCAATAGTTGTTACAGAAGATGTTTTACCTCCAAAGTCTGGGACTAAGCATTCTACCAAGATTGAAGGAACTCTGAAGGAAAAAAATCACACAAAATACTAGTTATAATTAACCTTGTAATATGATATGGTATACGATATGGCTGAACCATTCTATACAAAGGATTCACAATGTATGATAATCAATGTATTAAAAACCATAAGTATAACTTCTTTATCATTGGTAATTATGACCCCTTTAGTAGTATTTGTAAGACTATCTTATATATATATATATATATATATATATATATATATATATATATATATATATATATATATATATATATATATATATATATATATATATATATATATATATATATATATATATATATATATATTTATTCAGCTCTATGACTTTACTCAGCTCTATGACTGGGAAACTTTTCATCATAAAGAAAAGATAGAGGAGGAAGAGTGTATGACATTTAACGAGATTTATCCTTTCTCTGTTAATGAAGTTGGGACAAGCAATTGATTTGGATCAATTCAACCTGCATGAATGGGACTGATTAGCAAGATGATGTAAAATTATGCTTGTATCTGAAAATGAAATTCTCTACTATTTTTGTATATAAAAGTTTACTCACTGTTTCTTCAGCTCTTGGACTGTTTCTGCAAAATGTGCTGCCCCTCCATCCAGTATATCTGGTGAGACACAAAAATTATGAAGTAGTTTTTCCTTAAGAAAAAAAGCAAAAGTAATTAACAGTATGTAAGATCCATCCCAAATAAAATAACTTATCATCTCATGTACAGTGCAATAGTTTTACCATCACGATCCACTGAGGTAAGAACAATGTAAGTAACACCCCATCTAGCAATAGCTGTAGCAGTATTAACAGGCTCATCAGGATCAAGAGGTGGTGGTGCTCGGGAGGTTTTCACAGAGCAGAAACGACATCCTCGAGTGCAAGTGTCTCCCATAAGCTGTTGAGTTGATTTGTCATGAGTAAACACCAAAACTACTTCAATATATTTTATCTAATGTAGTAAATATTTTTCATTTCTCACCTTGTTACAAATATAAAAGGCACACAAAACCTTATAACTTACAATGACACCAGAGAGGAAAGCATAGATAAGTTATCTGTACGTAGTTACCCAACATGCTTGGGCAGTTCAAAATACAACTACAGTACTTAGAGTTTGCTTTTCCCTCATTTAATCAAAAAGTACCTCTAAATCAACATTATATGAACCTGAGCTCATAAACTGGTTCATCTGAAGCCTGCAATGCACAGAATACCTAGCTCATTAAGAATCTACACTTGGCAGTACACAATAAATTAAATAGTATATAACATACAGAAAATTCATTGCTAGTGTAAAATTAACTTTTTCAGTAATATTCAGATTAAAAGCTTAATTATAATCACTGCATATGCATTCTCTAAGTGATAAAAATGTGATTCAATATATACAAGGTGAATTCATAATAAATGTACAGAAAAGATCTTCTCAGCGTCAGTTTATTACCACTCCCTTCGACACTTACATCTATCATGGTTTATCACAGCATGTACTTGCTTGGGACATGGCCCAGTTAAAGCTTGCTTTTAAGTTATTTCCTTGAAAAAAAAAAAAAAACCTGAATGACTTGCAGATAACTGCTCTTTAAAGGAGCACCCTCGTTTATCTCAGCCGAGTCCAACATTCATGCCAACATTTATGGACCATGTCTGAAAGGTAAATAACAATCATACAAACTTCATGCTATTACATGCACCCGGGCTCTTGCAAAAACCAAACTGCAAATTATGGAACAGATTATTATTTTCAGTACAAGTATTCAGATATTTTACCAACATACATTCAAAATTTGAAGGAACTGTGATGCACACATGTACTTTGGAGACCTCAAGTGCCATTCAAAATTCTCTGTCAGGGGGGGCAAGTTTTAGTTGATGTTCCAATCTCTTAAATCAGCTTGTCTGTGGTCCCTTACACTGCACCATACTCATTTCGTCATTGATTACCCAATGTCATGGATGGGCCTCTGCCTCTACTGATTAACACTTCTTTGCCGTCCTTCCTATCACACAGTAGCAAACCTTTTCTGTTATCCTTCAACTTTCTTGAATTAACAAAATTCACACCAAGAGACTGTTTAATTCTACCAATGTTGGACTGAATATACCTTTGCCTTGCTCCTATAGTAGCTTTGTAATGATGGAAATCCTTCTTCTGAATTAATGACAATACCCTTCATAATTGGTGGACTGGAAAAACGAATTGGTTTTCATCTTATCAATAAGTTGAATTAACCACTCGAAATTGAGATTGTCTATGATCGAGTGTGCGTACATAAGTGCGTAAGTTCACCCAAGTGTGTAGTTGCGTAAGCTCAACTCGCACTGTTCAAGATGTGTTTGGCGACTTGAGAGGGGAAAGGGATGTAGCTCCCCTTATTTTAATTTGAAATGCCATATTTCTCCCTTGTAAAAGGTATGCACATATCTTAGTTTATATTATACATGTTACCATAACACATAGTGTTCTTGTGTATCTTTACCTTAATGTAACAGCACATTACCAAGAGTTGTTATGGTAATGTTACATAAATTGCACCATGATGAGCTTGCATGTGGTTGCAGTGCCACCAACCGTAGGCTAAGATGTGTGATATTCTTCCATAATTTTATGAATATATATCAATTCTTGACCTAAGTTCCACCTCTCATACATGAAAAGCCAGGCTAACTGTATAATGTAACAGTTAAGTTAGCCATGAGTACAGCATAGCCTAGGCTAAGGACTGCATGCTGTTTGGCACAAGATGGCTGTCCTAAATGAACTTTTTGTATTACAGGGAACCAGTCTAGGACATTCGTATTATAGGAACCAGTATAGGGTATCTGTACAAGAACCAGTATAAGTACATATGTAAGAACCAGTTCTAACAATTATGGAAGGAACATTAGGAATAAGTTGTTTACACCATGTAACCTACTAAGAAGCATTAAACAACCCGCAGGAGTCGGCGTTTCCCTCAACCCTAACTACAAAATGAAGACTCATCCGTCTACGACGTCAAGTACCAGTCCAAGCCAAGAGTAATCCGGGGTTTATTAACCTAGGCCGGTGTGTTACATGGTAGCCTTCGAATGTAAGCCACGACAATTGACATATCAAGCCATGAGTAGTATAAACAAATATTATATATGGTGAAACAAATATTACAGCTTTTCCCCCACTCTTCATGTTTGGTATTTTGTTAATTTCCATTCATGCAATTAATTCAAATCACCATGACATTCATCCCATAATTTTCATAGTTGCATCAAATAAAGAGTACTATTTCCTCTGGCCTACTGAAGTCAACTTCCTTCTGAAGTAAAGATTTGTCTTCCTAGATAGCAATGGGATGTACTTAACTGACACATTCAAATTTTTTGTTCTTAACTAAGCAAACATGGGTCCTGCTTTTATGAGAGGATTTTAACATCAACTTTTCTAAACTAAGTGCCATTACCACTAAAAAAACATTACTTTTACTTTCATTTCCTTCCTCTGGCTTGTTTATGATCTACTTGCAGAAAAAATATATATCAGACATGGTAAATGTCAGTGTGTTAGCAATAATCAAAGATATTAGTTGGTATCTGTGTAATACAAAATTTATTTTAAAAGTTTATTATTAAATAAATTTGAAATACTGACAGCCTACTAATATTGACTGTTAAGCAGTTCATAATGCCTCAGTCAACATATTTGTGAATCCTACTAATGGAAACATATTTCCACAAAAGAAATTTAACAAACCATGATTGTAGCAGTCGCAACATTGTCTTCATTGCCACCCCAACACTCTCCAATATTAGGGCATCGGGCTTCTTCACAAACTGTATGCAGATTAAGACCCCGAAGATCCTCCTTTAACTGTAATAAAATGACATTTTTATAATAAAATGAAGTTTTATATATACTTACCCAGTAATTACGTTAGCTAAGAGTTTCTCTTGCCTCAGCAGCTTAAATTCAAAAATTCACGGGTTAGCGCTTCAATTTAGTGCAGGGGACTGGTCTCGCCCACTAATGAGAGTATCAGGAACTACTCAGCAAACATTCATCGTTACGTTTATGCTTTATGTCCATGCGCGGGGAGGAGGGAGGGCTCCATCCGTAATTACTGGGTAAGTATATATAAAACTTCATTTTATTATAAAAATGTCATTTTTATATATGTAACTTACCCAGTAATTACATTAGCTGATTCCACATTGAAAGGTGGTGGGGAATCATGGACAAATTCTGTTCCCAACCATTAATTTATGTAATGATTTGAGATAATAGATAAGTTGTCAGCATTGGTTACAATGCTTGTAGTTCCTTGTTAGTTAAGAGAGCCTGCAGTAAAGAACTGCCTCTGGTTGTTGTTCAACTTAACCTGTAACAGCATGGCAGTAGAGACAGGAGCGCTTCTTCTTAAGTGGAACACTTCGCAGCGAAGGAGTACTCCGATGGCTGACGAAGTATAAGATTAAGCTTTGCGAAGGTGTACACCGATGGCCAACAAAGCAGTACTGGGTGCAGTACCAATAAAAACAACCAGATATGACTGTCACTTGCACTGAGAAACAGACCATGACCCATTCACTGACAGTGATGGGTGCTCCAGGTAAATTGTAACCTCTGGCTCTCACAAGTCTCGGCACCTTACTACAAGGTGAATAGATAGTAGGAGAGAATTCTATGCTTCCTTCTACGATGCCATGCCAATTACTAATAATGATCACACGGTACTGCCAGAATCTAACACTCTTTAACTTTCTTTGAAAGGAGAGTGGTGAAGATCAATTACACTTCACGAAGGACAATTGTCGAATGGACGTCAGGGGCATACATTGCCTGAAAACTAAGGAGGTAGAAGCTGATCTGACATCCTTAGCATCCCTAAAAAGGAGCAAAAAGCTTTCTTACTTCTCAGAGTGTCTTGGAGAAGGTTGATTATAGACCGGACATCAGAGGCACACAGTGCCTGAAAGCTATGAGGGGAAGTTGTACTGATGTGTCTAGCTTCTACTATAGGTAAGCCAACAGCTCTCCAGAAACTAAGAGTGGCGTCAGAAAAAACAAGTCTAATCACAAGAGAGGACCATACGTTCTTAGACAGAGGGTGCTAGAACACTAAAGGTCATGAAAACCTCCTATGCTTACAATCATGCTTAGGTCATACTGTAAAACTCCAACAGAAAATGAGCTTCCAACTCTTCTCCAGAGCCAGGGATGCAGGCAAGTTGGCGTTAGACCACCGGAAGTTGGCGCCGGGTGTACTGAGCTGGTGCCAGGCTGTGGGTGGGGCCAGCAGAGCTGGTTGCCGGCTAACTAATTGGTTGGGAGTTGGTGGGCACTCCTAGAAGCTGGCACCCGGCTGTAGCTGGCGCCAGGTGAGGTGAAAGTCAGGTGAGGAAAAAAACAACTCGGGCTGATGGGTACTCCTGGGACCTGGAGCCCAATCCCTGGGTGTCAAAACCTTCCTCTCTTCCATTAAGTTCTCGAGAGAGAGAGAAAGAACAGATCCAGGTCACGGAAGGGTCTTCGATATTAGTAAAAATTCCATTATTTCTGAAGTTATCGGAAAGACATGGCTGTCCTGATGAACTTTCCGATCCCAACAAGCTCTTAAATAAAACTGGAGAGGTCTCATGAAAAGTCTCCTTAATCTTACGAATTTCTCCAGAGAAGTCAATGTTCCCAAGAGATTCATCCACTGAGAGGTCGAGCAAGAACGAAGAGGTCTACCTTCCTCAGACAGTCTTCCACTCTTCTGAGTGATTGGAGAAGCCCGAAAACTCAGAGAGTCTATCAGAATTCCCAAATAAAGAATCTTCTGAGTGGGAATCATTTGTGACTTCTCGAAGTTCATTGTTAGTCCTAATTCCTAGGTCAAGAGAAGAGTTTTGTAAGCCCTTCATGCATTGATTCTTCGTAGGTGATCGAATTAGCCAATCATCCAAACATAGAGAGATCTTCACTCCCGCTAAATGTAGCCAACCTACCAAAGGATTCAACACTCGAGTGAAGACTTGTGGGGCCATCGAGAGACCGAAACAAAGTGCTCCAAATTGAAAGATCTGGTCCTTGAAAACGAAATGTAGACAAATTTCCTCGAATCCGGGTGAGCCGGAATATGGAAATAAGCATCCTGCATGTCCAGGGATATCTGTATTTTTCACTAATTCTATTGCCCTTTTGTTCAGAAGAGAGGGCACTTCCTTCAATAAGGCCGAATGCTTCTCCTAACCGATGGAGTAAGCTGTCAATACAACAGGAGTGTCAGTCAATGGCGGATTCTCCTTGAAAGGGATAGCGTATCTCTCTTTTAAAAACTTTGACTACCCACTGATCTGCTCCTCTTTTGCTCCATCTCTCCCAAAAAAGACGAAGCCTGACCCCCCCAGGAGCATGAAGGACTAAAACCTTACATGAGAGAGGAAGATCTTGCGGAAACAAAAAAGCTGTTTACCCAGAGGGGAAAGCAGGAGGGCCGATTCCTGTGGGGTTGAAACCCTTCCCTGTAAACGAGACCCACAGTTCGTGCTTCTTCAGGACGCCTATGACATACAGGGCAGCTACTTCAAGCGATCCACCTCTGACGGCTCTACCTGAGCAAGAGATAAAATTCTCCGATCTGAGGCTTCAGCATACAAGAAAGGAGATTCTTGAAGCTTCTTGGCGACTGCTCCCAAACACCAGTCGAGAAAACTCCATACCTCGAAGGCCTAAAGCTGAAAAGCTGAAAAGAACGTTTTCGTCTATGAGAGAGTCGATCTTTATCCCGAGTCAACGAGCGCAGAAAAGTCCCCCTGGGAGGAGTCAGGTACTCCCAAGGAAGGAGCTTCTCCCATTGAATACGACAAGTACTGCATACGTCGGAGATGAGGGGGGGGGGAAACCACTAAAACAGGCCCTTCCTTGATCTCTCTTGTCAGAAAGCCATTCTTCTACTTGGAGAAGAGCTTTCTTTGAAGATTTAAAAAGAACCATCTTAGGAAGACTAGTCGAATCCACAGGCTGATAGCTCATCAAGTAAGACAAGCCTGGAGAAGGAGAGGACGGAGTGAAAAAATCCAGGAACTTTTGAAGAAGGCACTTAAGGAGTGCTGCATACGGCACAGCAGACATATCCTTCTCCTTTTCTTCCTCAACAGAAGAAATCAGAGATGTAATCAAATCTGATCCAGGGGCAGTCTGCTCTGCAGGATTCTGTAGAAGATGAAGGATATTATCCAGTTTTTTGTTGCCAAGGTTCGAGTGTTGGGTCCAAAGCAGAAGCAGGCTTATCCGAAACTGCAGGGCACTTGTAAACTTGATGAAGTTCAAGCATTATCAGAAGTTCGGCAGCTTCAGGGTGCTGGGCCGCATCAGGGAGCTTGGCTCCAATATGGCGTCTGGCTGCTACAGGACACTTGTCTGCTCCAAGGCGCTCAACATGACATCCCACCGAAACAGGATGTTCCAAGGAAACAGGGCGCTTCGTGAAACTTGGAGCTGCTCGCCCAAGAGGCGTAGAGGGCTAGAACCTCACTCCTGGCGCTGAGGAGAGGAGAAAAATGCTCTGGAGTGTCCAACTTGCTGCACAAAGGTTGAGGACTGAAGGAGGGCTTCCTCATTCTCTTGTAAGGGAGATGTGGGGACGGATCTTTACTCGAGAAGCGTCTCTGAGTGGGCAAGAATCCTCCGTAAAACGACGAAGACTGCTCCTATGTGGCGGCGCTTCTTCAGAACTTGACAAAAGTCCATGCATTACCGTGACGCCTTTTCAGTGGCTGTCTCTAGTCGTAACCTGGGATGTGGTATGCCTCCTCCCAGGTAGAGGGGAGTATGGCAGTGACCTGCGCCTAGGAAAATCAGCGGGACGAGCAGCCGCCCCCTCCACTACACATCCAGAAAGATGCCTTCCCAGGCTGTCTGTTGATACCTGGGACCGGCAACAGGCTCAACTGAGGGGGCGAATACTCGTGTGTAACCCCCCGACCTCCCTTGGACTTCCAGTATGTCTCCTCCCGGTGTATGGGAGTATGACAGGGACCTTTGTCTAGGAGAATCGAGGGACGAGTAGACACCTCCTCCACTGCACAATACTTCACTATCACAAGGTTAACATCTGTTAACCTAAAACAAGACTGGCAATGGCAAGAGAAGGAAGCGAGGGAGCCAGGTGTGGAAGCAAGTGGATAAAATGGGCAGATGGCGCCAGGGTACCAGTAACAGGCGCCGAGCACCCGAGAGCAAACGCCGAGGCACCAGAGAGTGAGCCCCGAGCGCCCCAAGCGGACGCCTAGCGCCCGATAGCGGGCGCCAAGCGCCAGAATGCTGGTGCCGAGCGTTCTGCAGTTGGCGGCCATCAAGCCAGTAGCTCGAGCAGGCGTTGAGCGCTCTGCAGTCGGCGGCTGCTGAGCCAGTAGCTCGAGCAGGCGCCAAGCGTTCTGCAGTCGGCGGCCGTTGAGCCAGTAGTTTGAACTGGCGCCGAACGCTCAGCAGTTGGCTGTCGCCGAGCCAGTAGCTCGAGCAGGCGCTGAGCGCTCTGCAGTTGGCGGCCGTCGAGCCAAAAGCTAGAGCAGACACTGAGCGTTCTGCAGTTGGCGGTCGCCGAGTCAGTAGTTCGGGCAGGCTCCGAGCATTCTGCAGCTGGCGGCCATCGAGCCAGTAGCTCGAGTAGGCACCAAGCGTTTTGCAATTAGAGCAGGAGAGTGCTAGTAGCTGCGCTACTGGGCGCTCGTAGAAGGAGTTAAAAAATGTGTAACTCTTCACAATTCTTGTCATACTCCGAAAGCACGTTGTAACCAAAACAATGAGCACAATTCTCTCCCACTGTATTCCGCCCTTACACATTTCAGTCTCTGCAAAGGAAAGTGTAATATATAATACAATCAATTTTTTAATAAATTCATGAAGAACACTGAGTACCATATACAGATATCTCAATTCCTTTAACATACATATCTCAATACTCATTAAACATTTTGAGACTCGCTGGTGCATTTCATTCTCAAAAATTTGGATTACACTTTTCAGTTCTCTGCAAAGTAAAGTGTAATAATATGTTCAATTAATTTTTAAGAACAAATTTATGCTCAAAAAATCGGTCCGGAGCGAATACAAGGTTACGTTCATTACACTGCTCGGAAAAGGAAAGTTAACCTTTACGGGCCAAGATGTCTACATGTCTCAATTCCTGTCACAAGCTTGAGATTTACAGTTATGCCTTTCAAAAATGAAAATATTGGTTGGGTAGGTAACGCAACAATATTTTACGCTAAAGAAGACGCAGCGAACGCAAAACTGTTTCTTTACAAAGGAAATTCAGTTTGGTAGCAAACATTATACGCTATTCAAGACGAAGTGCACACTGTATCATCATACATATAAGTCTCAAATTCTAATTAAGACTGAGACTTGCGGATAAGAAACAATAACATGTTACTGTTCGGCAACGATCACAATGTTTACATTCACCGGTAAAGGCGAAATTGTTGGTTAAACTACGCTATCGGTAGTTAAACACTTGATTATGAGTTCGCTACTGTTGTGAAATATGACAAATTAACCAAACAATCAAAAACTGTCCTGAATGCTGTAAGCTTGAAAGCTCCTGAAATCGGCAATAAAACATCACCAAAATCCGGTCTCTGACCGGCAAATTTAAGAACAAAGCTGACGTAGACGCTCTATGTTGACTCGAGCATCAGTAGAAACGTAATGAAGAATGTTTGCCGAGTAGTTCCTGATACTCTCGTTAGTGGGCGAGACCAGTCACCTGCACTAAATTGAAGCGCTAACCAGCGAATTTTTGAATTTAAGCTGCTGAGGCAAGAGAAACTCTTAGCTAATGTAATTACTGGGTAAGTTACATATATAAAAAAATAAATTCCTAAACAATACAGCCAGGACCAAAAAATATATTAGAAATGGTGTGCCACAGTAATTTGGATAGACTTTAAGAAAGAACCCAATTTAAAGTAAAAATTGACAAACATACAAGGTCTTGAAAGTCTCTGCTTTAAGGCAAAATTAATTCAATAAAAATTTATCTTTTGTAAAGACTCACTACCACTTCGAGTTGTTTAATAACCAATTACAATATAATCAATGGTACTGCTTCAAAAGGAAGCTATGATTATTCAAAAAGCCCTTGTGCCATATGAAGTTGACTTTTGTCTCAAAATATGAGCAATGCCAATACCTGAAACATACACTGTATACCACTGAACTAGGGCACCACAAGCCCGAACAAATTTGAGAGGGACAAGTTCTTTGGTAAGGACAGAATACTGCAGGCCCTGTTATCCAGCAGCCCCCTAAACTAGACATGGAGTGCAAAGAAGCCCTGCAGAAAGCACGAATAAAGCAAGAGGAGTAAAAATGAGTATGCTGGGAACAATGGCAAGAAAAAGAATGGAAGATGTAGAGATGCTGGCAAAAAGAAACATGGTAATTGGTTGTCTACTGGAGCTAAGATATAAAGGAAAGGGCATTAAAGCAATCAAGTGACACTGAGAAATATATATTCTGCTTAACTGATGGCAACAACACAAAATGGAATTGCATACTGGTCAAAGATGAAATGTAAGAGACTGTGATAAAAGTGGGACAAACACAAGAAAGAATAATCAAACTAATCTCAGGAAAGAAGGTAGTACTATATTAATTGTCTTTTACCATTTTACGTATATCCGAAAATAGGAAGCAAGAATTTTGGACGAGGCTATCATATGCAGTGACAAAAAGTGCCACATTCAAAGGGAATACCAGTAGGATAAAAACTAAATGGGCTCAAATGAAATGAAAGAGTTAGTTTTGAAAATCTGAAGGGAAGCTACAGCTTGGGAGACAGAAACTGAGGAAGAAACAGTACTTATATAGTATTCTGTCAGAACCAAGGACTGAAGCTGCTAAATACCAGGCTTAAGCCCTTGGAGAAGTAGATAACATACATAAGTGGAGAAGCTGAGACAAGATTGGATTTTGTAAAGGATCATTACATTTTAAACTTTTCTATTTCAGTTGCAGTGCTGTCTACTGACTAAAATATTCTAGTACTTCATGTTTGGTGTCACTTCCTTTCAAAGATCAACAGTCAATTGTTCCAAAGTTGTCTTTGGACCCACAGTAATTTTACATGGTCACTAAAAATGAGTCTTTCATTTATCAAAACATCTCCAGTACGCAAATAGAAAATATCAGCTTAACCACAATGAAAAATAGTGCTTTATGACAAGAAATGTATGTATCTATTTTAAAAATGTGGTAATTTATTTTTTTTATTACAGTTTGGCTGGAGATGCTTGTCCCACTTCCCCACCGAGATCAAGACCTAGTAACCAAACTTAGGGCCTCGATTCTAATTTACTCACTAGAGAGTTATTTAGTAGCGTGTTTGATGACTTGTGCACTTTGCTATGAAGCAACAGTTCCATCCCCTTTGGTGTAAGAGAGAGAGTAAAAATTGCTGGAGTGCTGGAGAGGATGCAATGATCAGCTAATTACAATGTACCTCAACAGCCAGCACCTTCCATACCAGGGTCATAATATAAGTGAAGGAAGACCTGTGGAGTACGGCCACCTCAAAACAGAGGACCTCGAACTGGAAGACATTCCTTGCCAAATAAATCCGAGGAATATCCGCTAGATCTTGGGGATTGGAACTTCAAAACGTGCATCTTTTATATCCTGGAATGCTAAAAAAAAAATTGCCTTCCTGGAATGCTAAAAAGTCACCTTCCAGGATGGGGCAACAGATCGATACTACCGTTAGTTACATGAAGGTTAGAAGAATCAAGTCGATCACGGGCCTCTAACCCCTAAAAAGTTTTGGGGAGATGAACAGCCAGCTGTTAAAGCCCAAGACTGCCAGTACACTAGTGGATCTATGCTTAGGTGGTGCAGAACTTCATTTCCTGCAATGACCATATGAATTTTCTGGGGAGGCCTATCTGCTCTGTCCAAATACAAGGGCAAGCATGGAATTCTGTGTCACAGCTGGGAAGGATTAATAATATAAGGCATCATGGCCAGGACAACAGGAGACCTATGCAACTGCCTACCTTGACATAAGAGGTTGCAGGGGGCATAAAAGTCCCTACGGTTTCTGCTATTAGGAGACTGGTGCAAACAAGAATGGCTCTGGTAATGGTGGCATCTATACTGTCAGTAATTTCTCTAACCAGCTGGGTAGGAAAGAGGCTATGATCTATAATACCAAGAGTCCAAAAGCTCTCAAAGTCAGAGGACAACAGCATATCTGATAAACCTCTCAATATGGTGTCCCTCTTCTTGAGGATGCTGTTAGTTAGAAAACAGGCCATCATTTGGATATTCCAGACAGGTGCTTGTCCCAAAGCAGCCACAGTACTCTAGGTTTAGTTAAAAGGCATATTTAAATATAATACAAGTACACTGCTTTGGATACAGCAGTGCATGATAACAGACATAATTCACAGCACAACTGTAAACATGAGTATGTATGTAGGGTTTTATATCTGGATGCAATACTGTGTATATACTAAAAGTGTATTTTGCCCTTTTATAAAGGGATTCTGAATTAGCATAATTTTCACCCTCATATATGAGGGTCCTAGTACCAAAACCTGCGTAAGCTGAAGGCCAATAGAGCAACCTTAAAAAAAAAAAATATTCACATTCCAACTAAAACCCATAATAAAATAAATCATAGAATATTACTAACTGCCTACTGCTTTAAACACTGATTCATACTCCCACTAAGTACTCCTCACAGCAAAATTAAATTTGCTCACCTTACTGTAATTTTTGCCTATGGGAATCTCTCTTTTGAGCCATGGGGGTAATCTGAGTCGTCCCTTTTCACCTGCTTCACGTTTTAATTTACCTTGGTAGTCCGACCATGTCATGTCCTTGGTTACCTGATGGAGAAATTTTAAGTTTTACTTAAATTGTATAATTAATAATAACAAAAACTTTCCATTCAGAGCATACTATATAATTATGACAACAGTATGTAAGAATATATATTCAGAAACACAAGACAACATTCTTGCTGCTGTCAGAATTAAAGTTTTGACAACCAATTCCATCATTATTCCTTGAAATGGCAATTTAGAGATGGGAAAAAAAATTACAAAATATATTTACCTCTCCTGTGATAAAATCTTCAAGAGAAGGACCTTCCGCAATCTTTTTCTTCTTTTTGTCATGGAGAGTACTTGCATTTCTACAAAGGGACTGCTTACATAACGGTGAAACCTTGAATGAAAAAATAAAGACAAATTAATCAAGACACATGACTGCTATCAAGTTTAAAGAGTACTGTAATTACCATATCAGTCACGTTCTGTTGATGAAAATTACCTTACATCAAAATGACATCCTAAAAATGCTGTAAACTATTACCTACCTACAGTACTAAATTCTCTTTTCAATATAAGTAGTCAAGTAATGTATAGAAGCATACTATTCCTTACAGGGTTTCAAAAACAATTAATGGATGACAAATTAATTTCTTTGCAAGAAAGAATTATATACAGGAAGTGTATATTCATACTGTATTTCACCAATGCTGTTAGTACTAGGCTAGACACTTGGTCCTGTAATAAAGTACTATTATGATATTCTAATTCCTAGTCTAAACCAAACTTAATAAGAAAAATGTTGACTGATGCTTGTTTTGGCATTTCTTCTTTAGGAAATATAAGGGGCAGGTGAATTATAAGGTTGAGTATTTACCATTAATGATATCAAGGATTTCATAAATTTCCATGTCTGTGAGTATTTACCATTAATGATATCAAGGATTTCATAAATTTCCATGTCTGATCTTAATTTTTTTGAGCAATTCTTGAACTTGGGGCTTCCACAATTTTCCATATCCAATCTTATTGTTTTGAGAGCAATTCTTGAACTTGTGAGGTAACAGAGTTGTAGCAGGACATGCTTTTAAATGTGCTTAAGCCTACGGGAGCTTTTTTTTTTTTTTTGTTACTTCAGGATTGCCTACCTTTTTCAACCGACTAAAATTTCATTAAAAGATCTTAAACTAGATATTTTCACTTTTCAGGGCATTTTTCATGACAGTCTCCAGTTTACCATAAGAATAACCTAGCCTAGCCTACAATAAGAAAAAGCTATTTGAAGCTGCCATCCAATTTTATTTTTACATAATACTGAAAATACAAATTAATTTATGCTGATAGGATGGAAAAACAATTAAGCGAACCTTGGTGATTTTCGGCTAAACATAAATACAGTAGTAATGAGGTTCCGATCACTGGCAAAGTACATGACTTGTGATTGCTACTAAACTGTAATTTGCATTAGTGATCAAATAAAAAATGCTGTAAGGTTACTGGTCACCTTAGAAATACTGAGAGGCAAAATATACTACATAGAGCAGCAAGATTAATAAAGTGTGTTGCACTGCGTGACACAATTATGCCTGTATTGTTTGAGCTGCACTGGCTCCCTACCAAAGCTAGAATAATGTATAAGTATGTGTAATGATTCACCAAGCTATCAAGACTGGGTATCCAAAATACTTGAATGACTTACTTCACATTACACCGCCAATGGATGAAGTCAACACAATAGCTATAGAGGGCCTCAAGTTATCTGGGCCAAGATACAATTTGAATGTAGGCTTTAGAGCCTTTAAATTTGCCACTCCAAGACTAAGCAATAAACTCCCACTTAATATTAGGAGGGCTGAAAATATCAAGATGTCCAAGAAAACATTCAAGAACCCCTTTTTCTGAGTGCTATGACAGTGCAGATTTGACAATTGATAACAGAACAAATCTCAGAATGTGTATGCATTAAGTATAAGATGTACTGAGTTTGAGGGTCTCACAGAACACCTTCAGAGGAGTAGGATTCTTGGTTAAAAAAAAAAAAAAAAAGTCAACAGTGACCGTGACCTAACCTATGTTAGATTAGGTTAGGATGCATCCGTGTACCAGTCTTTCTTACACTACTGTGTTCTATAAATTCTTCAATGACTGGTACTAGGCCTATTCATACACATAAGCTGTATTTTTCTACTGATGTTGCAATTAATGCATTGCATTTCCTTCCAATCTTATAGGTAAATTGCACTTGTTTTATATTTCCCCACAAAAAATGTTAAAACTTCACTTTAGTTGCGCAGCCTGATTCCTGCCAGTTACCAACTGGGACAAGTTACAACCTTTTTGGGGGGACCAGCCCCAGCCAGGTCAGGGCATATCACCCTTAGTTAGGTTGGGTAGGTAATCTGGTTTGGTTAGGAATTGGCATTATAGGAAAGATTATATTTATTTATATATGAGGAATCTGTCCCGGTCAATGACTGGCAGGAATCAGGCAGCGTGGTATCTCTATATATTAGCTCCGTGCCCATTTTTACCTTTCCAACTGGTTTTTTCTACACTTTTAAGGGTTCTGATACTGGCGGTGCACCTGTTAGTTGTCGGCCAAATGGAATGTCCCTTCGCCGTGTTTAGTAGTGGCCCCGGGGGGGGGGGTACCCATACGTTAACAAGTTATTGCACTTGCCGGATGGGATATGAGCTGTTCGAAACAGACATACCCGTGCTCTGTCTTGTGAAGATCACGTATGGAAACCCCTTGTTGGATGGACTTCAGGGGTTAATTACTGGTTAATTACACTCGAGCACCAAAAATTGCAGGTAAATTTATAATTAGCAACCAAAAAACTGTAGAAAAAGTCAAGTTATAGTGCCGTCGCTGCCACGGAGCTACTATATAGTTCTACTGGCAGCGCAACTAAAGTAAAGTTTTACCCAAAAAACTAGGCTAACTGGTTTCCTACTTGGGTCCCACATTTTATGTATAGCAGATGGCTAAAAATGATCAAGTACATAACATCGCATTACCATCTTTTACGTTTTCACTGCCAAAAACCTCTATGCCTTGGCTGGCTTAATCCCACTACGCTATTTTCATTGGTCTAACGAGATACGCAATTGGGCAGGGTAACCTAAAAATAAGCCCCAGTTTATGTTTCCTGTAACATTAACTACAAAAAATACACTTCAACTACCATATAGGATATCAAGAGAAATATAAGATTCACGCTCTCAGTTACGTCATAAGCAGCCTTGAAACACGTAATGGGTTATGCTGGGCGAAGTTATCCAGGCCATGACTGTATATTAAATAAAGTCGCAAACAGTGTCCACTCAAATTTCAATTGTATATGCATAAACTTACATTATATGAGATCGCCGAAAGTCTCGACAACAAGCCCAGGGCCAAATTTGACGGCGATTTAAACAGCAGTATTCGAGCGGAGGACATTGTTTTGGTTTCCGTCGTTCTACGTCTTGGGGTTAGGTAACCGTACAGGTAGAAGGTAGACTCGGTCGTTAAGTAGTGTTTCTCGGAGTTCATGATTCTCCTCAGCAATAATGATTAAAAAAGAAAAAAAAAAACGGACTGTTTTTTTATTTTAATAATGACACACTTACCTGCTCTCAGCTTGTAAATGGGTTCCTGTTTATAATGCTCAACACTGGATTTCGCTCCAAATTGCCCTCTGCCTCCTGCAGCCAGCTCAGGGAACTTCACTAAGTTCACTCGCAACACTGAGGAATAGTAGCAACATGTTGGGCAGATTCAATGGCTTAGTAAGGTTAGGAGCTAGGCAATGGGGGATTGCTGTTAACCTAGCTGCATAATGTCCATAAATATTCAAGTAGAGGCTATTTTATAAGGTTTGTGTTACTTACCATAAAGCCAGTCCCCAAAGTGTCTGTGGAGGTGCTTCTCCATATTCATTGGTAAAAGTTCATTTATTTATTCTCAGATCTTGGTTAGATTTGCCGCTATGCTATCAACAAATTTGCATTTGAAAACTTTATTTTTGAGCACTATTAATTACTCTAAATTTACCCGTGTTGTTATTACCAACTTTTCTATTATTATTTATTGTATTACAGGTCGAAATCTTAATCAATAAATTGTTACGACTCATGGCCTTTCCTTCATCCTGGTATATTTATAAATTAAGCGGCCTTACCTGCAACCTCTAAGCTGAGGAATTCTGGACTCTATGGGATTCTCTAGTGTCTGATATTTTATGGCTGTTTTCTACAGTTATATTTAAAAAAAAAATAGTACCCAGACTTGGTTACTAATCAGTTTGATTACCGAATTTAGCTCATAAAATCTCCCGGTTTGACAAGAGGAATATTGTTCTAAGTACTTATAATAAATAGTTTCATTAACAAAGTACCCAAATACTGGCTGTTAATTTTAATTAAGCTGGATTTTGTGTCAGCACGAGCCCTTGCTTAAAGTAGTTCGTAAATGTGGTGAGGTGCTGAAAGGAATAAAAGGACTAATGTGGACCAACCAACACAGACGCCTTACAAGTTGATGGGACAGCCTAGAGGGGCAAAGGGTCACCGCAAGTTCTCAGGCCACCTCCGTTACAGGCCAAAAAACCTATTTAAAACGGAACATTTAAAAACAGCAACAGGCCTGACCCAAGTTAGATTTTTTTTGTAAAATTAATTACCAGCACCAATTTCTTATAAAGAATGTATAAAGATAATAATGTAGCATGGCATCTTGACCCCAGGGTCATTCTAGGGTTAAACAATAATGATAGGTGTGGGTACTAGTAGGTTCGTCCTTAGGAAGGACTGGCAGGCACCTAGGGCATAAGACTAGCTTCAGAAAGCGATCTACGTGCTACAGGTTGTGGGGGGAAAGTCTCATATGTTGTTACCTGCTCCTTGCTGTACGTGCAAAGTACTGCATTTTTTTTATAGAAAGCAAATGGTATGTTAATAAACAATCAAGATATTTTAAAGCCGACATGGAATCTGAAACTACCGAAGGAAATGACCCTTATTGCTTCTACAATGACACAGAAGGGACGGGGACTTTTACTTACAAGAATGTCATTTTGAGTAAGGAGATCGAGGAAGTTCTGGCTACATGACTACATAGAAATGTTACGGTCAAATCACTGATCTCTACATACTAGTACTAGATACGAAACACTTACCTACAAGAGCAGCTTTGATGTGTGGAACACCCAGTGTACAAAAGTGCCCAAAGTACAAAATATACTAAATGGATAAAGTTAAAAATTTATCTAATGAACAAAATGTGCCAAATATCACAGCAACTATTAGTCCTCTCATCCCGATACTTCTTTCAGGCCACATATCCAGCATTTTTTAGATCTTGTTCTCTCCCTTGCTTCAAACTCCTCTGAATTATGATTTTTTTCCACTAGCCCATGACCATTCATTTCCTTTGCATGCCAAGCTATTTAAGAACACTCTGGTATATATTTTCACTAAAACTTTTACTATTTCTTCACATTGCCACTTTTTTCTCTTCTCTATCCTTTTTCTTAATCCGAAGATATGCAAACAATTCATCTCAACCTCTTCCCCTTCACATGCAGCATCCAAACTTCACTTCCATACATGGAAGGAGGCTCTACAATCCCTTCCTACATTCCAACTCTGGCCCCATAGTCACACCTCTTCTCTTTCAAATCTCGTGTATACAACCTGTTATCATCCTTGCTTCACCCTTTCAGTCATTTAGTTCTCTCGCCATACTATTCACATTGCCATCCTTTACATATACTCCTAAATAATTACACGTAAATCAGCCACTTCCATTCTCTCCCTATTCTTCATCGTCTTGGTTTCCATTTACCTTTATATCCCTACTCTTATTCACATTCACGTTCACTTTCCTCATTTTACCAACACTTGTAGATTAGCTGGTCTCTGCAGTGTCTTTTCATTATCATTTATTAACATCAAGATATCCAGAAATATCAGCTCCAGATCCACACTCCAATCACGACCGCTTTCCTTGACAAACTTTGCATCTAAATCTCCTGTCCTTTTTCTGACTTCTCGTATCAGAATTTTAAATTCAAAGCTACTTCAGTGGAAGTAAATTATATAAACTGTACTCTGCTGTCCCAGGATGTGTCAGTCACTTGGGCTACAAATGCACCTTGTCCCAAGACAAAGATGCACTTATTAAAAGGTTGAGAACTTGGACTTGCTGCTGAAATTTTTTTTTTTCTGAAAGCAAACAGCAATCCTGTACATGAGATCAGTCAACTTGTGGTGGTAGGAAGTGGCCCTATTCGCCAATTTCTTGGAATACAAATGTACCTCTCCTTGATGAAGAATAAAGTGCTCAGTTGAAGGTTTGGGTTGACTAAATGTCTTGGTAGGATGACGATTATAATTAATTTCAGACATCTTTACAATAACACGACCGGGTTCTGCAGTTTTCATGTTTGGACGAGAGTTTACCCAAATAACACTTTGATACTAAAAATATGCATAGTTACTGAGATGTCCATTGCTATGACACAGTGGTCCAAGGTGCCAATAAATTCACAAATAATAGCTTCCGATGTTGCAGAAACATCTGCCAGCACTAGATCCTGTACTTTGCCATGAATATTAAATAGGTTCTCATAGTAGTTGGAGAGCGTTAAAATATTTGACCAGATTTCTGGACCCATATGCTATGTTGACTAGAAACACTTATGCCGCTCAAGTCACTAGTGTTGGCGCCAAGAAAAACTTCAAATACTGAATGCATATAACAAAATATTTGCTAAAAACTTTGCTGCAACAAACTGCACGGTAATAATTGCTATTCGTTCGTCGAACCTTGGAATGAGATACTTTGTCTTGGATTTATTTCCAAAAACAAGTGCCGTACATTTAAGCACAAAGTAATATTTTGAAGAATGGCGCGGAAAGTAAAAAAAAAAAAAATTGTCCAAAGACATCAGATAACTAAACCAGTTTCATCAAACTGCTTTGCATTTAAATGTATTATAGGGCCACGGTTTACTTCACCATCACCAGATAGGAGGAACTGTTTAGTGTACAACCCTTACAATTAAACGTAGATAATTATTCATGATTAAATAAATAAGAAAAAAACAGAAAAGCTCAAGTAACAATATCTCTCCAAACAATAAGTTTGACAACAGCAAGTAACAGAAAATATCCCTAAAAGTATAGGTCAAAATTCAGAAGGCGTGTCGATTCAGCGAAGCCGATCCACAAGCAAGGCAAAACGGTGTTCCAGATCTGCTACTTCAGTGAAGAAGAAGAAGAAGAAGGAACAGCTTTAATTAAAAAAAAATACACTTTTATAACAATCTCACAAACAGACTGACTCACTCACTTAAAACGCTTATCCAAGGTTTAAAAACGCGGTTGCATGGTACCCATCTGCCATAGGGAAACTAGATATGATATCTAAGATGATCTTGGTGACACAAATAGAGGCAGAGATATTTCTTCAATCAATGTACAAAATATATTTGTAAGGCTGTTAAAGACTGGTTGAACAATGATTTGATTAATGCTTATAATCTGGCTACAGTTTATTTATTAAGTTCTGAGTGTTTGTGTACGCCTCTGTGGATGAATATTTTTTTTATGAGGGCTGGGTGGGGTTAGACATTGTGGATGAGTGAAGTGTTACCTTTGATTAAAAGAGAAAACATGGTCTTTTCATTAAGAAAGCGTCGTTCTTCTCAAGAGATCATAACAGGTAAATGTGCCCTTCATATATGTAAATATTTTATTTTCACAGCGTTGATGGCGAGTTGCCGTAAACTTGAAAATAAAAATAGATGAAAGAAGAGAGAAGAATCTCACACACACAAAGTATGCCTACTCACGAGATGAAGAGGCGATGCTTCACCTGTCTTGATAATGAAGCTCCCGAGCATCACTCCTAATTATCCAGCAGTTCTGTTAAGTGCTCAAGATGTAAGGAAAACGAAAGAGTCACTTGCTCGTTATTCACTCACATTTTCTTTTTTATACTGGCGCTGAAGGTCAACTGACTTCAAGTATCTGGAATAAAATAAGCTGGTAATGAGAGCGCCGAATGATATGATTCGGATGATTTCTTCATCTGTTGTTATTCATTGTGAATCATGCAACAGTCGGTTTAATCCTACAATAAAATCTGTCAGGTCCTTCGATTTCATCCCACAACAAAAGCTGCCAGGTCCTTCGACACTATCGGCAAGATTATAGGAACGTCTTGTTAGAAAAAAATGGCTACTCAAATAGGAGTTGGGCCTACCACATTCTCTTCTGCTTCATTACACTTTCTCTTTTACCTCTAGACTGGTGTCCGCCCATCAGTCATCTCGCAATTGCTTCTGTTTGATCCATTCTGAGACAAACTAATTAAATGAATAAAAAGATGTTGAAATGGATGATCTTATGGATACATCAGAAAGAGAAATTTAATACAATTTCAGTTTGCAAACCAAGAGGCAAAACAACCACCTGACCACCTCGATAGCTTTTTTTTTTGAAAGAGTGCAGTCACTCATTGCTGAATTCCACATAGGCTATTTTGAAGGAGACCATCAAATCTCCTACTAATCAACAGTTCACAACACTGAATGACTCACTACACTGAACACCCATTAATCTTCTTATATCTTTACAGACCTATTGTTTCTTTTGTGAAACAACAGAACTAAAGTTGTAAAGTCCCCGCCCAATGCGTTCTCTATAGAGAACATCCCGTTTTCTGCAGTGCCTTCACATCGACCTAGGGTCGATCAGAATATATATTTATCACCATAATTGTAAATTGTATATTTATTGTCTTTCTAAACAATCATGCTTTATGTACAAGTAACGAATTATTTATGTTATGTGTCAGACATTATTGATCATTATGTTTTCTGTATGAGCCTCTCCTGTTTTTGTAAGGAATTAGTTTGACCTCAGCATCTGTCATTAAAGACTTGTCAAGATGACAGTATTTCCTTGGTTAAGGGCGTGTGCGCTGCTTTAAGAGAATTTGCTCATCATACAATGATTTATTTATCTTTGGTACTTCTTCTAGCTGTTGAAATCTCACTTTGTATCACAAGTAGCATTATCACTATTATTATAACTGATAAACTTTACAAACTTATTATCTAAGGTTTTTGTACAACCATCATCATCATCGATTAAAATATTTTTGTTGATGATATTTACGAATGTCTCTCTCGTCTTTCGCCTATGCAGCCCTTTCAATATTTCCATCATTAATCTTCTTGTTGTTGTTGTTGCTGATATTCGTTCTTTAGCCCTCTCTTACCGAACGCTGAAAGGTCATGTAAGAATTAGCAGACCACTACAAATATATATATATATATATATATATATATATATATATATATATATATATATATATATATATATATATATATAAACTGCATTTCACTACAATTCCGGTCTGGCATTTTAGGTCATCCTCCAGTACACTGATAGATGCAAGGTCTCCCCAGACTCGAGATCTTGTAGCGGTCAGTGTTTTTGTTCGTTGTTACAAACCACACACACACACGCACATAGATATATAAGAAAAGTGCTGAATGGAGTGAAAAGGTTATCGACATAACTGTTAACATGTTATCGAAATGGTTCGTATACTTCGAATGTATTCATGGGCGATGTTTAAAAAGCCCTCACGTTTGATTAACGGCTTTATTTGGAAGTATTCTCAGTATAAGCTCCATTTCCTCTAAACCACAGATTATAGTCTAGGAAATAAGGGAAAACGAGGAAGCAATAGAATGCTTTCTTTATTTATGGGGACCTTTGATAGGTAACATGGGTTAATATGTCCTAGATACATAGTTATTGTGGCGTCATGCATCCCGACTCCAAATATACAAAGTATTTAATTGAACATAAGTGCTTTTACACGACGTAAACACATTCGGAGTACACATAACATTTCAATAACTTGTTATCAGTTATGTAAATAACTTTTATTTTATTCAAGTGACTCGACTGCTACAAAGTTAATATACTGACGATGAGTCAAGTATGAATTCACGAAAGCGCTTGGTAAGGTCTCTCGTTCTGCCGCTGAAATCAGGCATTTGCAGTCTACACAATGTGGTTGTGACTTATTCTGCAAATCCTCGAGATGCTGACAGACATTTTTGTTTCTCCACTGAGTAAAAGCAAATGACGGGAAAGTGGACGCTACCGAAGGGGGATGGGAGGGAGGGAGGTAGGGAGAACTTCCCAAAATAACATTGGACGATTCGGGATTTCAGCTCTTGCATGCTCGATTTAGCCCAAACACGCTTTCGCCGAAAGCATAATAAGAGCTTGGAGGGTTCCAGTCACGTCCCTCCAAGTTTGGTAATTGCTGGAAATAGCTCTTCCTTGATTTGGCCAAATAGATGGAAGTGTTGCTTTTTTATATGTATATATCTCTGCGTTTTGCGAGAAGTTTTCGTTTTTTTTTTTTCTGAGGTGATGGCTTAATGGCGGCTCTTATTCCAAAGTTGACTAGTTTGCGTGCCCTCCTTGAAAATTTGGAAATAACTAAAGTTAACTTACAAAATCATCAGTAATCAAGAATGAATGTACCGAAATATAATAAATAATCACTGAGTAAATAGGTTTATATCAAAGCACAAAGCAAGCTGTGCCCCTAGAACAATATAGTGACTGGTATGGCGAAAAGAAAACAGTACAGAAACACACGAAATTTTAAATAAGAATTCAAGGCTTTTACTGAGCTAAGACAAGGTACCAACTGCCAGTTGAGATACTACCTCTGGATTCGAAGGAGTTACAAAATTCATCTATGGGAGCCAAGAACTTGCTTTTGGGAGGACATTTCTCTACGGTTCTACACAATAACTAAACAGTTGGCATACTCTCTACACATCCTTACGTGTCCCTAGACGTCTGACAACATATTTTTCTCATCACAAGTTGCTTAATCTACTATGTTTGACAATAAGAATGGTCCTCGGTACCCTCCGTCGTTGGGTGAGATGGGTCTCCTGGGAGGACCTCGACTCTGCCTATTGGTTAGACGGTGAATTCATTCGGTTTTGGAACTTGTTCCATAAATGAACCTATAGCCATGGGAAATCTGTCTCCTTTTCTCTCCACTCCTCTAACTCTTGGGATCTGTCAACTAATTCTTCCCTTGTAGAACATCAATAGCCTCCATCCTGCCCAACTTTGTCCTCTCCAAAACCCAGCTGTAAAGGGTTGCTTTCCTTAACCTTTTCCAGAGCTTCTTCGGTTCAGAGATGTTGTTTGAGCTTACTGCATCATCATTCTGTGTATTTTAGGAGTCTAGACAGTAGGAGCTCGTTAAGCTGAAAGTGGAAGTGGGCAATATATACTAACTGAGACTGTGCTCTTTAATTCCCAAACTTTTCAATTTTCCTTCCCATCGGTATGACCAGTCTTTATACACTTAACTGACATAATTAGTCAGTGACAAACCAGTGATAAATCCAAGGCTTTACAACGCATCACTTCAAAATTAAAGCCTATATGGAGTAACTTGACGAGTTAGAGCTAACCATATTTGTTAGTATCTTTCATTTTTTTTACACTGATTCATATATAGTGATCTACATCCTTAACTTATCATGAAATCTGTACCTTCCCCGATTCGTAAAATGCGCAACAACACTATATATCTGAATAGTGAGCCGGTGACCTGGTCAGGTGCACTACTGTCGAGGCAGATCCTAAATATTTCATGGTCTTCTCTTTCACATTTCTTTGATTCTGTTTAATGAAAATATAATTTAAACGTGTGTTTTTGTAAACTGCCACGCATTCAAATTGCTTCAAACTTGGTCTCGGTATATTACTTCATTTACATAGCTCAATCTACTCTTAGAAATCAGGTGTGTTTTTACCTGCCACAAGTTGTTTTCAATGTTCCAGGTGTTGCAAGATTATTTTGCCATTTTCTGTTCTTATGCATTATTTGGAATGCTTCATATTTTGCCTATCTCCTTGCAAGTGAAAGAAACAATTGATCAGTTACCTGGCGTCACTGCCATAGCTTCGCCTAGCAAATACATTCACCTAGTTCGCCTAAATTAATTTTTTGCATTCTGGGATTCAGTGAAGATGAATACGATGGGACGGTGTTGTCCAGTGCCCAAGGATGGATTAATCTAAGAATGAGAGGTCAGTGTGCCATTTACGTTATATGGCCCCATAAGAATGAAAGGGACACTACTCGAAAATTGGGACAACGAGTGAACTCTTTGTCTAGTTAATGGAAACGTATTTTAATAAATGTACCACCTGAAGCTAGACCTGATTTACAAAGAGAACAATGTTGTTGTAATATATGCACTTGCCTAGTCTCCAGATCCTCTTTCCTTCATTCCCATACTTTGGAAAACAGAAATAACAGATAAATAAAATGTAAAATAAGAGTTACTGTACATTCATACATACTTGTAAATGAGGAGTACCGTAAGTACGAAAATCTAAGGTAATGGTGCATGTCACTTGCGTGTCAAAACTTCTCTTGAAGTTATGAGTATGACAATTGATAACAGTGACATGAAAATCACCCCGCAGCTTTGCAGAAAATGGAATAAAAGAATTTTGGTCACTGGGAGAACTTAGAACCACAGTAGATCGTGAAAGTTTACTGCTTAAGCGTTATTCCTGGACGATAACCATACAGAAAGCCTTCAGATGATGGTCCAGATAATAAAATCGACTGTAAATCAAAGCTAAACTACCACTTCGAAGTTTTGTCTGAAAAATAAAGATCCTGGGAGTATTCTGACATTTACAGAGACAAACAGTATCAAGCGGATGGTAGAATAAAAGAATAAAGCCTGCAACACTAATACCATCATCGTTGTAAATAGAAAGCCTTAGATGGAACGGTTTCTTAACTGATGGTAAAGAACAATAACTCCAAGAACCTTCAAATATGGCTACCTGTGCAAAATGAGTCATAGAGTGGAAGCTCGGTTCGATATTGACTAATCAATAACGGCTTATTTATGCTGGGATCTGGCCTCATGTTCCACACCCTACACTTACCGACCCCTAGATCTCCGTTGAGACTAACAGCAACTTCATTTTACATCCGAGCGAATAACTCTAAAAAGATAGTTACACAGGTATCTGCGAGGTGCAAAAATGAATTCGCAAGTATTAACAATAAAAATTCCAGACTATATTGTGAAACTCCAAATGTGATAGGTGTACACTTTAAAGGGCCGGTATCGATTACTCTAATGCCGGTCTCGGAAAAAAAATGTTAGAAGATCAAATACACAGCCTCCAACGTCTTCGCTGTAGAATTTACATCTTCTGGTGACCATTTAAAAACAAGTTTTTAATCAAATCCTTTGACAAGGTCTTTGCGACATGGCTTTCAGATCTAAAAGAAAGCTATAAGCGGATAATTGCTTCCTGTAAATATAAGTTGAAGGCATTCTTATCCAGGTATATAGATCAATTTCTCAATAACTACACAGAGCACCAAACGTATGCAGACTATTCTGTAGTTGTCGATATTATTATATAACTTCTCCTCAGCAGAAACAAACGTAGTTCTTAAACGGAAGGTAATTGGTCAGACGTGGCTCAGAGAGGACAGGCGTCATCAAAAGGAACAGCAGAAGAATTTAACCTCGGAGGACCTAAAAAGTGGACATAGTTTGGCCTTATGGCAGATTTATAGCCCTCTGTTATGAGCTAGCAAAGGAGGCATAGGGACGAAAGCTTCATGCTTCTACTCCATAAGTAATGCTGATCTCCCTTTCTGAGTCACCTAGGGCTAGGAAGTGGGTGTATTAGATCGAAAGGAGGAGGCTTTGAACTGGGTTCACCAGATATTAAGCTGAATGAATCCTTGGAACTTATGAAATGGATCTTTAAATCGTCATTATGATTTCTCTGGTATCTGGTTCACAGGAACTTTCGATGAAATAGTCGTAGTTCACCTGGGTATGATTGACGTATTATATGCTGAACTTGGTCAGCTTGTCACGGTATGCTCTTCTGCGTGAACTGTCAAGCGAAAGGTGATCACTGGTGCATGACCTCTAGGTTTTCTTGCATTGGGACGAGCTACATTTGCTAATAAAATGTGCCATTTCTTGATGCAACGAGTCAACGTTAATTTCAGACAATTTAAAAACAGTGCAACTGGCTAGAGATTTTTACCACAAAGGCTTTCCAGCTCTGGTTCTAGAACGGACTGATTTATCGCAATAGCACAAGCTGTAAGGGTATAGAGGAAATGCCAAATCTCAGAGGTAACATGGAACGTCATTTGTATAGAAAGCTACCCTTTCTGAGCAAGAAGAAATTTAAGCATACTTCAAGAAAATATCTAGGCCTGTTAGGAGGCGATTATCATGTCACTTCATTTCTTTGAATTATAAGTCATAAAAGGGAAATGGCATGACTTGAAAAAAGTAATCTAAAATATTTTAGCTTCTTACTGTCAATATAATGATGTCTGTTACCCCTCTAGCAATGGAAAGACTTGAAACTTGTAAGAAGAAAATAAGGAAGGGATAATATTTCAGGACAAATGATTTTCACTCCTAAACTCGTTATCTGAATGACATGGTTTTACAATCTTTAATGAAATTCAAAAGAAGCTCATTCCGACACATCAGCTCATAGGCACAATTAAAAAACCATAAAAGACACTGAAGCGCATTGCATATTTAAAATAATGTGCAGTCTTTTGCAATATAAGGAAAGAAAGAAAAAGCGCAGAAAAGACTTTAAAATCCAGCTGGCTACAATATTATCATCGCACTGGAAATATATACTCCCACTTACAAACTCCATTTGCCCGTTGCTTATTCTCTTGCCGGCATAGATGAGATTCAAAGAGGCCCTAAAGTAGAAACACATAATAGGAGGTGTCAAGAGATTATTATCCCTTAGTAGGATAACAGACTCTCGAAAGAGAGGAGGACGCGGCCTTCTGAGAACGCTGAAGAGCCGTGAAGGAGTTCCAGGGTTCATTGTTCCCCGCCAGGAAAAGGCGCGCGAAGAAAACGACGCGCCAAGCGATCGGCTCCCGTTTTCCTTGACTGGTGATCAGGTTTATTATTTTTAAGAACTGAAATAAGATTTTGTGATCAAGTTTCTCACTTTCATGACCTGAAATAAGATTTTATGATCAGGTTTCTTATTTTCACGGACTGAAATCAGATGTTGTGACCAGGTTTCTTATTTCCATTATCTGAAATAAGATTTTATGATCAGGTTTCTTATTTCCATGAAATAAGATTTTATGATCAGGTTTCTTATTTTCATGATCTGAAATAAGATTTTATGATCAGGTTTCTTATTTTCAAGGACTGAACTCAGATTTTGTGATCTGGTTTCTTATTTTCATAGACTGGGATTTTGTTCTGGCGTTTTGATTTTTATACTTCACAGTATCCCCATGCAATCTCGTTTGTTGATTTTTATAATTTTCGTTTACTCTTTGAAATTTAATACTGCTGAATTAAACATCAAAAAATTAAGAAAATAACAAAGCTAATTTCGGGATGCTGATAATCACAAAGTTTACAATAAGCTTAAGTGTTTCCAGTTTGGGTCATTCAAATGGTATTTAGCTTGTAACACAAAGTAAAAAGCATAAACTACATCTTGCATATTTTATGATAAATTGCTCCCTTAACATGAATATACTGTACTCCATGTATGAAGAAAAAATTTACCTATAAGACATGTAAAACACATAAAATTATTTTATTCTTCTTTAGTTTGTCAAGTGAAAGTTTCCAAGCAAAAGCTACACATTTTTTTTTATCGCTTTTTCAACTTTAAAAAAATCCCTTGTCAAAAGTTACGAAAAACTTGGTTTGTGATTTCAACGAAGTCCAAACAACATGAACATGAATTCTGTGAAAAACAATTGCTCTATCTCTCTTATACCTGATTCATGGTTAGCAGCTTTAGTCCAGATTATCACGATTTGCCCTGTCACTCAATATTCTCATCGAAGCAAGCAGAGAAAAAGATTTTGGATATCCGGTTTCATTTAAACTTGTAATGATTTTGATTTCTGCAGATCACGATTGCTGAAGGAGTCATTAACCATCAAACCCAGTAGAGGGGTAGTGCCGCCGGTGCACCTCACGCAGTGCACTGTAGTCATTACTTCAGGTTCTTTGCAGTATCCATTCGGCCCCTAGCTGCAACCTCTTTCATTCTTTTCAACTGTACCTCCGTTCATATTATCTTTCTTCCATCTCACTTTCCACCCTCTCCTAACAGTAATGTTTCAGAGTGCAACTAGCTCTCGATTTCCCTTTCAGCGCTGAATGACCTCCTAGGTCCCAGTTCTGGGCCTTTGGGCCAAGTTTCATATTCTGTTCCATTAACCATCAAAGGACAGGAATGAAAGACATACCCACATGGATACAAACACGCACGTCAGATGGTGGCGCTGATGACACTTCTCTTCCACAGAGGCAGGCTTGAAAAATCGAACCAGGTGGGGGTAAATAGCGCATGGTATACAAGGATGATGGGACTGGCTGCCTCTTCGCATCACCAAGCAACACTTTATTAAAAGTGGAGGGCCGGCGGAAGACCTTGCAGGAACCAGACACGAACAAAAATGCAACTGCTAATAAATGTTAAATTTATACTTGCGGAAGGAGAAGCGTCTGGAAACGCCCCCGCCCCCCAACTCTTCCCCCGTCGCAGTTTTGACGTGTCCTTCTGTTTCTGGAGATAGCGTCGTTAGCAGAGACAAGACTCGTGTAATTTCACTTAAAGGAAACGGATGTCTGAATTGCCTGGTGGGTGGTGAATGACGGCCTCTTTTGCTGGTCTAATGGAGGCTTCATTTCATATGGTCCATTAATTAATTTTCCTTTTTTTTCTAGTCTTGGTCAAGCTGAATCAACTGCCAGACTTCCGTTTTCCTAAATATCTTCTTTCATTTTTATTATTTGGCTTTCAAGTGCAAATGATAATTACCATTTCTAATGAGTATTTGAGTTTGATCCCTTTTTTTTCCTGTTCATGTTTGTTGCGTTCTTTAGTGTTATTAATAATTTATTTGTTACTACGAATTTATCTTTGGCAATCCGCAACAGACCACCAAACCTTCCCGGAAATCGAGGTCGTTTCTAAAAGACGATGCGCGTGGCTCATGGATCACACCTCCATCTATAAAATCACTGACTCAAAGTGACAGTTTTCCCTAATAATCTCAGCACCAATCATGAGTTAGGTTATCCCCAAAAGATTTATCTAGATATTTTAAATCTACCTGATTTCAATTGTCCAGACCCACAGACCATCTGCTTATTGGTTTTCATTGTCCAATTTTTACCAGATTTTCTTTTAAATCTATATTTACATTAATCATCCCATCTGATTTCAGTTTTATCTTTGTTCTGCTGTTATGTATGTATATATATATATATATATATATATATATATATATATATATATATATATATATATATATATATATATATATATATATATAAGATGTCGACTTCTGTAAAATAATTTTAGGCCAGGTCAGAGACTTTTGGGATTGGTCCACGAATGAATATATATATATATATATATATATATATATATATATATATATATATATATATATATATATATATATATATATATATATATATATATATATATACACATGTGAATGTCTATACATATATCTATATGTAAAATAAACATATGCATTAAGAAAACTGATTGTAGAAAGAAAAGCGAAGAGGAAAGATTTGCTCCAATTCGGCAAAAAGTCCAAAAAAAAAAAAAAATACAATAAAACAAAAAGGTCCAAAAACATCGACTGCCATTGATAGTTTTCTTACCGTCCAAAGAAAACGAAAAAAAAAAAACCCTTGGGAGGAGAACAGAATAGAAAAAAAGGGGGCCTTCCAAAGCAGGTACAGAGTTCCAAAACTTAGGAGTGGGAAATGGAAATGTTCCCAGTGGACGTGATAAAGTGCCTAGGAAAGATTGCCTGGGTGTGAGGAGCTCTGTTCCGTTGCCAAGAGTCATCAACAAGTTCCCCATCCGTGCAAAGTACATCGAGTGCTAATGAGATGTTATTGATGGGTAGTTTCCGTTCGTGCTGGTCGTCCATTAACCAATAGTTCTGTTCGTAGTTGCGACGATTCTGAGTTCTGTTTCATCGTCGACTTCCCTTTACCAGTCTTGATTTATTCAGATGCATGGACGCCCAGATATACAGTAAATTAACACAAGGACGCATGCACACACACATATAACATATATATTATATATATATATATAATATAAATATATTTACATATATATTATATATATATATATATATATATATACAGTATATCAATATACATATATATAAAACACACACACATATATATATATACTAGCTGACCAACCCTGCACTGGCCGGATGAACTTTCAAGAACTCAGAAAAATGTTCTTGCATCCCCGCTGAATTGCTTTGTCGTGTAAAGTATGTGTACTATCAGTGAAAATACTTTTCTTTCCTGTGATCAATAATTCTTTCTTGAATTCATTAATTTAAGCAAACATGATTAAAATAGTGGGAGACAGAGAGAGAGAATGACTGACTTCCAGTGGCAAACATTCTCGGGTTTTTCTAGTATGACTTGATGTTTAACTTCATTCATAAAGGGAATTTATAAATAAGAAAGAAAAAAAGCTAAAGAGGGAAAAAGAGAGGAAGAGACTGCAACCATGAATTTGCTTTCAATAGCTAAAAACCTCACAGATAAGGTCCGTTCCAGATTGCTTGAGTGAAGAGAGGTGGTTGCTCTATGGTGGTGTTGCCAAACTACCCCATAATTAATTTCAGACCTCATTTAAACCGACTTTATAACGAAATACGTCACTGTATCGTCACGAAGCAGTCGCTATAGCGAATTCCGAAGGTAAGAGCGAAGAAGAAACAAACGAATTAATGAGGAAATTCGCATTTGAACGAATAAAAAAAAAGGAAGTACTGTATATGTTGACACCAGTCTTAGCCATCAGCTACTGCGCATGCGAGGATGGGGAAGTAGTTCTTGGCTGCGGAAATCGAAACTCTACTTATAGAAATTACCGATACAGATTTCAAGGTTGATTTTATCGAGATCATTAATAATTTTATGAATAATTATCACAAATTATGAAAAAAATTCACGTAAATTCTGATAAAAAAGTGATGTTATAACAAACCATTTCTAATACAGTCAAACACATCTGATTATTTTTTTTTTATGGTAGGGTTTACAGTGAAAGGAGTTTGATGACGTCACCAACAGAAAAGGTGGTGGTTTTCCGCCCAAGCTACTGGTGACTCCCATACAGTTACTGAGGAAGAGGTGATCAGCAACGGGTAAGAACGAAAATTTCATTTGTTTTGTCTGTGTTCGTATGTCTGCCACGAGATAGGGATTTGATTTTGAGTTATAAACCTTCCTGGGGTGACATAGGGGCCACGTGCAAAATTTTGTCTGGGTCTGTCAAGCGGTTCGGATTTCTAAAGCATCCAAAAAGCATACAAACATTCACATTTATTATATATATACTGTATATATACATATATATATATATATATATATATATATATATATATATATATATATATAATATTATATATACTGTATATTAAAACTAATCATATTAATAGTCGTGATTATCAAAACAGCAAGCATACACAGACATACACACACATACATACATACATACATCTATATATATATATATATATATATATATATATATATATATATATATATATATATGTGTGTGTGTGTGTGTGTGTGTGTGTGTATCTTTGTGTATGCGTGCCGTTTTATAATCTCGACTATTAATATGAGTAGTTTTAGTCAATGTCATACTAGTTCCTTACCCAAAAAGGTACAGGTTGGAATCTAGGTCAGGTTAAAGTAATTATCATATATTAACCCCTCTGGAGTGTAAGTTATTCAAAAGGCGTAGTGAAAATTATAGGAGTAAATCGTCAACAAATATGCCACCTATGCAGAAAGAGACCAAGACCAGAGAACAAACACATGTAAAAGTTTTTCTTATATCAGTTAACGGGCAACACTCTGGAACCTTTAGGCAAACAAATACCACAACAAATCCCCCCTCTCTCTCTCTCTCTCCCTCTCTCTCAGGTAAACGCTTACCATGAACTTGACCTTGTCGGACATTCACCAAGCGTGTCTCTAATCGATAGTCCTTCACCCCCGTGTCCATTATCCCTGGCCAAATTCGATCAGTACTCATCTTCTCTCTCTCTCTCTCTCTCTCTCTCTCTCTCTCTCTCTCTCTCTCTCTCTCTCTCTCTCTCTATATATATATATATATATATATATATATAAACAAATATTTATATATAAAATCTATACACATGTATATATACATATAAATACACACACATATATATATATATAATATATATATATATATATATATATATATATATATATATATATATATATATATATATATATATATATATATATATACATATATATATATATATATATATATATATATATATATATACATAATATATTCAAATGTTCCTTTAGGTACAAGACAATCCCCATCCTATGCGATTGAGATATCTTTAATGAAAACCAAAAGCTGACTTATTAAAAAGAATAATAGCTCCAGACTCAAGCTTCCAGATTTTGAGAGCTCTTTTCAGCATTATGAAATGAGAACTGATACGAATGATGTTATCATTTAATCTATGCATATTAAACTTGGCGATTAGCAAATGTGGTTCAACAATATTTGTACATTCAGACATCTAAAAGAAGATATGCCTTCTTGAAAATTTATTAGTTAATAAAACTGGAGGATGAGGTTGTTATTGCCTGTATTCTTGTGTGCCTTTGTTCTGAATGCGAATATCTGCTATGTATGTATGTATGTACCTCACTGCAAAAGAGAGAGCACCCAGTAAAGAGCTGTGTACTACTTGGTGGAAGAGTATGATACTTGAATGGCTATATATATATATATATATATATATATATATATATATATATATATATATATATATATATATATATATATATATATATATATATATATATATATATATATATATATATATATATATATATATACAAATAAATACACATATGAAGTTTTGTCATTTACACACGCATGAATTTTTATACTCACAAATATTAAGCCAACAATATCACTTAATAATATCGAATCCACTCTATGTTTTTGGAGTAACTTATACCCTAGGGAATTATAACTGGCACTTGCACCTGTCTCGCCCGGGATTCGAACCTGGGCCTTTGAGTAAGATACAGTGATAAACGGTCGACGCCTCAGTCGTACCTCATTCCCAAGGTGTAGGAAATATATATATATATATATATATATATATATATATATATATATATATATATATATATATATATATATATATATATATATATATATATATAGAGAGAGAGAGAGAGAGAGAGAGAGAGAGAGAGAGAGAGAGAGAGAGAGAGAGAGAGAGAGAGAGATCAGAAAACGTAGTTAAAAGAAGAATATGCAAACAATTATTATCAACTGAAATGAAGGAGGAAAAGAGATTAAAAATTAACAAAACTTAACATACACTGAATCCCAAATCTTTCTTATTTTCTCACGCCATTTTATATCAGTAAATTTTTCAATTTTACTTTTGATTTTATCTCCTTTCAAGCAATTAGTTCCCTAAGCCTCCATATAAAACTTTTATTTTAGTTGTTACCACTCATTTGTTTTCACACGAACACTCGGTAACTTTGAACATTAATTTGGGGACAATTACTGAATGACAAGTATTACCACTGACCACAAGTAATTAGAAATTTTTATCCAAGAGTAATGCCGATTATATACATACCCACGCACGCACGCACTTTATATATACACACGTACAAACGCACACACACACACAAAAACACATATACATATATATATATATATATATATATATATATATATATATATATATATATATATATATATATATATATATATATATATATATATACTGTATATATATATATATATATAGTATATGTAGAATCCAATAGCCACAATGCCCTCTTAACTTCTCGAATTCTTCACGCTTTTTTGGATATGCTTGTCACTACAAAGACTTAAGATCCAAGTGAAAAAAAATTGAAGTAGTTGTAATGTCCGGTCGCGAGAAACGAACCCGTGTCACCATAATCACAAGGAGGTCACGTTGCCGGCCTGACCACGAGAAGGATAAAGGTCCTTTGCCTCTCATACATACATATACCTGTCGTTTTCAGGAATAGAACCATCCTCACTATCGTAGCCAAGTGGACAATTTTTTTTATTGCTTTTTAGGCTGAAATATATATGTAGAAGTTAGAAGGGCATTTTGGCTATTACAATTACACATGTGTCTGGTAAAAAGTGACCAGTAGATTCTACATACATATTTCATCCTAAAAAGGAATAAAAACGATTGCCCACTTGGCTACGATGGTGAGGATGGGTCTACTCCTGCTCTAATAAATATATCTGAAAACGACAGGTATATGTATGTATGAGAGCAAAAGACTTTTATCCTTCTCATGGTCAGGTCGGCAACGTGACCTCCTTGTGATTATGGTGACACGGGTTCGCTTCCCGCGACCGGACATCACAACCACTTCAATTTTTTTTCACTTGGATCTTAAGGCTTTGTAGTGACAAGCGCATCCAAAAAAGCGCGAAGAATTCGAGAAGTTAAGTTAAGAGGCATTATGGCTATTACAATGACATGTATATATAATATATAATATATATATATATATATATATATATATATATATATATATATATATATATATATATATATATATATATATAAAGACAAAATCCACGAAGGAAAGGGGAAACATTGGAGTAATGCCAGGCCTTTCGACTTCTTGTCCTTTAATTAGCAGTCTGCTAAGTAAAGGACAAGAAGTCGAAAAGCCTTGCAGTACTCCATTGTTTCCTTTTCCTTCATGGATTTTGTCTTTATTTTCATATTCATCATGCTCCATATTTTCGTGATTCAGCTATACACACACATATATGTGTATATATATATATATATATATATATATATATATATATATATATATATATATATATATATATATATATATATATATATATATATATATACACACACACACACATACATACATGCATACAAATGCATGCATATCAGTCTATGAAACTACAATTACAGGTGCAAATACGTTTCATTCATTCATTCTCTCTTTCTTTCTTTTTGTTAGATAACATCTATGAACAACATATGTAGGCTGATTTCTTGAATGAAAGATCTTATGAAATAGGTAGCTGTTTTAATTCCTCGCTTCTGCTTCTACTTAAAAAAATGGAAATTTCTCTTTCTCTAATAACAAAACATATTAAAAGTGAAAAGTGCCTATTTTAGCAAACCAAATATGGCATATTTTATTTTTATGTTGAAAGTGTATTTTTAAAAAAATCATTCCTATATGACTTAATGTAACGTTGGTCATAATAAAACCTTAAATAAACGGAGCCATGAAACTGAAATAGAGTGGGATATAAAAACAGTTGAAATACTTATTTCACTTATATCTCACTGATCCTACGCAAAACGAACAACACAAAAACGAAAAAAATACTCGTGGAATTTATGTGTCATTGCCGAGATTACAAGAGATTACGGTAAAATTGCTTATCGTACATTATTTGAACCTGACTACGTCATTCGAAAGACTGATACCTGAATATTGCAGATAAAATAATGGTGGAAAAATCCAGCGGAATTTACCAAATCTTTTATTGATATTCTATGCACTCAAGCGCAAAGATAATAATGTTCTCATATTCATCTAAATGCATACGTAAATGTAATTCAGGCTTTTAGTACTGCTTGCATGTATAGTGAACTAATACGGATACATATACGTATATATAAATGAATATTTATCTGCTATAATCTAACAGTTTTCGAAGGATTGAATGGCAAATAAAAGTCCAAAAATAGGTAAACCAGTTGACCCTAGTAAATTTGGAAAGAGAAGCAATGATTATATATATATATATATATATATATATATATATATATATATATATATATATATATATATATATATATATATATATATATATATATATATATACACACATGGAAAGCCAAGTGTTCGATCCTGATGTGAACCAGAAATTTATAAATGTTTATATATATGTGTGTGTGTATGTATAAATATTTAATATATATATATATATATATATATATATATATATATATATATATATATATATATATATATAACGTTTTTATTCCCAAAAGGACTTTTTGATTTGGCTTTTGGGGTAGACCTGTGGTCTCGATCGGCTGCCCTGCCTGAATCGAGACAACATGTATCATACCAGACCCAACGCCCTTTCTTCCCAGCAGCGAGAAGTTATTGCGCGGGTATGGCGAGCGTTCGAGACGTGTGAGATTTTGTTATGTTTTTAGAAGGTGTTGTAGTGGCTTTGTTTTGTGTGTGTATTTAGTCTGTAACATCCATTTGCTTTTATTTTGATTACTAAGAATCCCGGGATGTCTGATAGCAAAGCGTCTGCCTCTCTGATCAGCCGGCTTGGGGACCCGGCCACAGACCTACTCCGAAGATGCTGAAGAATATATATATCATATATATGAAGAGACAACATCTGGGGTGGGCCCGACCGGTTTCAACAAAGACACAAACATCCATGGAAGAATCCACATCATGGACAAAGTACAAACAAACATCCAAATCCGCTGGACAAAAAAAATCCACACCTGACAGGTGTCAGAGGGAGGAGCAACAAACCTCACCTGCGCTAAGGTCACGTACTATATTTACAAATAGGATTATCCTTTTTTCCACGCTTATCCACAACCTCCCTTAAAATCTAAACATTTCACATATTTCTTTTGAAAATAAATTATACGACCACGTTTACACATGCCTTGCCTGATGTTCATATTTTTGCAGGAACCTTCTTTTACCGAACTAGTCTCAATGGTGTTTCTTTCCAGTCTTTATCAGAATAGGTTATCTTTGTTGCCCCTGTCCAGTTGATTTTAAGATTGTTTTCATTAGCATGTACAAAAATTCAACTGTCCACTATGCATCTTACACATTTCTTACATCTTTCTGTTCTCTTTTCCAATGTTTTTCTAGTTTAACCAATATACAAGTTATCAAAAGACTTGCATGGAATTTGACACGCATATCCTTTAGGACTGTCGGGAGAATTCTTCATACGTACATGTTTCACTGTTCTTAAATGCTACAGAAGATGGGGACTCTTTCATATTATTAATTTGTGGTACAAGCAGGTTTTTGTGTTAAAAATACGCTCAGAACATTCTTTTCTACCCATAATATAGTGAATAAACTCATTTTTCATTTTTTAAAATTTTCATTGTCATTTCATGTTAAACTTCTATTTCCTTTTATCGGAAGAATCCGTGTGGTTATTTTAGGAATGACCAGTCTCTCTATGTCCTTCAAATAGCCCACTATCTGTACTCCGTCCACATCAAG
>NC_089751.1:47760616-47790616 GCF_040412425.1 Macrobrachium rosenbergii | reverse complement strand
ATTTCAAATTTTTACCCTTTTTCGGTTTTCCAGATTCGAGGATTACCTACGACATTTTTATGGATTGCTGAGCCTCGGGAGAATCCAGAATGGATGGAGATCCTCAATGGGTGGAAAGGAGTGAGGAAAGGGACGCTGGGAGGGACACAGGTCTAGGGGAAAGAGGGAGAGATTTGGGGGAAGGGGGAGGGGGGGCAGAGGGTTGGAAGGGGAGGGAGAGATGGAGGGGTTCCTTCACGTGTCTATGAATGACTGACATTTTATGATGTGTCCAGGACTCTCTCTCTCTCTCTCTCTCTCTCTCTCTCTCTCTCTCTCTCTAATAATTGCCACTGGGGTGTTTACAGCCATAATGATTCGGAAGCCAAATGCAAGACGAGACCGTCAACTCTCCGTTCCGCCCAGCGACGTTATTTTAAGAAGTCGTAATTAATCGGTTCAAGTAGTGGCTTTTGGGTTTTGCGTCCTTGATTACGCCAAGTTCCGTCATTACGTTTAGACGTGACTGGCACGCCCCGAAACCCCTTCGAATGCGTTTGGATTCAAAGATTCTTTTCTGTTCGGGAGCAAGGGCAGCGAAAATGCGATGGATTTACATGTCATCATTGTGTTAGGTCCTTCAATGTTTGTAGTAAGCAACTGAAATTAAGAGAGAGAGAGAGAGAGAGAGAGAGTTGAACTGTACTACAACAATCACCTTCATTGAATTCATTGACACTGCAACCGTAGCTGGAAGAGCGACATGGAAAATAAACGACATTGAGTTTCACTTAGCAGCGACGATATTTTCCAGCACGGAGTTTTTTTTTTCTTCTATACCTTTTCCAAAATAGAAGTCCCAACACCCTCCCCCCTCTTTTTTTTAATTGAAGCGTCGTTTTCGATCGTTGGAAACGATCTGTGCCGTCGAACGATCTCCTGGCAGTCCCGAGAAGATCGGCGAGTTAATGAGGAGAGTGAGAGAGAGACAATCTGGCAGGCAAGGTCGTTTTCCGTTTTCTTTGTGGTGTTGGAGAGGAGCTCTTCTGACGGTAGGCGGAGAAGCATGAGTGAGGAGGAGGAGGAGGAGGAGGAGGAGGAGGAGGAGGGGAAGGAGGATTGGGAAGAGGAGAGGAGGAGGAAGAAGAGAGGAGGAGGAAGATGAGGAAGAGGGTTGTGAGGAGGAGGAGGAGGAGGAGGAGGAGGAAGAGAGAGAGAGAGAGAGAGAGAGAGAGAGAGAGAGAGAGAGAGAGAGAGAGAGAGGAGGGTCGGGCGAGGAAGGGGAGGGGAAGGGGGACTTCTATAGCGGAGGCTCTGACGTCATATCCACGAAAATCAATACAGCAGCAGTTTAGATTCAGGTGCAGTCTGGGTCCGGGAGTCAAGTGAGTCGCGTATAAGCTCTCAGGCCCCAAACTGAAATGGGCTATTTACACGGCTAGTAACGTTTATTAGTTAAGTATCAGGCAGTGTTTCACGTCGGTCAGTGTAGTGAGTGATCAGTGGGGAGGCCCTTGCTTGAGAGTGGCGCTAGGATTCTCCTTTTACAGCATGGCACAGCCATGGGGACAAGGTGAGTGCACACATATACACACACGCACACATCCAAACACACACACGCACACTTCATCAGCTGAGCACAAGTGCGATCATGAATGAAAATACTCAACTTCTCACTCACTCAGACTCATTCTTCATGTTTTCCTCACGCCCACGGGACCAAGGCACGCCTCGGCCGCCCATGCCCTGGACCCAAAAATGCGACAAGCTCGTGTGTGCTTCAGGGGAATGGGCGAGGTTTGGAAGATGTTGGAAGCCGTGGCGCGGGTGTGGGCGGTGGTGGCTGCCACGGATGGCGCCTGACGTCACTAAACACGGCGGGATGCTGTGTGTGTATGTGCGTGATGTTCACACCCACACGCCCACCTAAGTTGACTGCTAACACCGCGAGACAGGCACGAGGAACACGCCCACGCCCACAGAATGACACACAAACACACCACACGTCTCGTCCGAATCCGAACACCCGTCACCTCTGAGCTCTGGAAGAGGCGTCCAACTTCCAGAAGACTTGATTCACAACACATACACAAGTTCCGCTCCGATGTTCCTGGCGGCGGTGGCAGGGAATGCTGCGGGCATTTCCTCTACGGAGGAGGACACCCAGATTTTTCGCACAATGGGTTTTTCTAATCACTTCAGTGTCTAAAGGCCATCTTTCAGTTACTATCCATCCTCAAGGAATGAAACCAACGCGAGAGTTGAATGTCCCTTAGAGAACTGAATGTTGAGCCCATTTCTTCCACATTCTCTCAAATGATTTCCATACACAATCACTGTAGCATCTAATAATATTATTAATTTAATACAGTTGAAATTTTCAACAGCATTCATCCTGAAGAAATAGGAGTGAAAGCACTGACGTTTCTGTTAGGTTCTCAGATAATTCGGATAAACAGTACTTGATTTATTCAAAGATACTTTGCTTGAAATATTTTTATCACTGACATTACCCTCTGCCATGCTTTTCACTTTGATTGATCTGTAGGCCCGTATCAGGATTAATTCATAAATACTTTGGGAATTACATTTGTTACCATCACTGGAATTACCTATTGCATCGTTATTTCATTCATGTTAGTTTTTTCTAAATCAATATCCGTCAATAGGACAATTCAACGTATATTCGCAAAAGAAAACAAAACAAAAACGACACTGCAAATGATTTGTCTCCTAATCACGTAATTGTATCCGGGATGTTTTCTTTTTTCCTCAAAATACCTATGGAGTAAATTCTTTTGATTTGACCACAGATGCAATTTTTCCGGCATTACCATGAAAGCACCGAATTGTTATAATTGCCTTTGAAGTCACTGAAATACAATGGGAAACTTTTTCTTCTTCTTCTTCTTCTTCCCTCTTTTTTTTATGTTTTGCTTTGTGGCGTCCTTTTTTTTATGGGTATTCGTAACTGGCGTTCAAAAATGAGGATGAAAGGAGGGCTCTTTTGATTCCGTGTGAAGGTCGTAATCACAAGTTTCCGAACTTTAATGCAAATAGGTTACGTCATTCTTTTGGGTGTGAGACTCTCAGTTTTTTATGTATTTATTCTGGAATTATTTCTCTTGTCTTTTTACCTGAGATTTTTATTTATGGAGATATCAACAATGCAATTTTATCGAGCGTAAGCGTTATTGTAAAAATGAAGTCGGTTGATATAACTGTCGAAAAACGGAAATTTTAGAATTGGCATAAAAAAAAAGATTTGTCCCTACCTTAAAGTTTTTGTTAATGATAACATTCGTTTTTAATGAACGGTCCAATTATTATTATTATTATTATTATTATTATTATTATTATTATTATATTATTATTATTATTATTATTATTATTGAGGAAAGTATTCCGAAATAAACACGGTGATTTTAAACAGCGCGTTCCCGTGTAGAAGATAATAAAAAAAAAACTTCAATTACGTAAATGACAATGACCTAGTCTGTGACAGTAAACATGTTTATCCCCTAAACATGCGTAAACGCCAATGTTTACAGTGGAAGCAATAGTTAGGTGGAAAATTATCTATTACTTTACACTGCGAAGGAGAAAATTTGCTTAGGTTTAAAAGTATCGTCCAAAAGCTGCAAACTAATGAACAAACACTACTACTACTACTGCTACTATTAGCATAAATGACACAACAGCAACAGTGTTAGTTCTTGAGCGTAAAAAACCATGAGTCACGTTGTAGACCGTCATATCGCCCATTCTTCTCGTTTTGTCTGAGCCCTATAAACTTCCTATTTTAAAATCTGTTGTCACTTCCAGACTAAATTCCTCCTTTTTTTTATTCTGTAAATATAAGCCTAACTTAACTAGCGTCATTATATTGCCGTCGGTGTCCTAGTGACACTAAATCTAAGAGGCGTTATTTAGGAAAGTCAATATCGACCTACAGTGGATGCAATAAAAACTCGAGTCACTTTAAGTCACGAACCTGTTTGTTAAGCTATGCTCTTCTTCTATAGTCTTACTGTTCAATGGTGAAACTCTTTTGGAATCAGAAGTCTTGGAATAATCTATGTATTGATTCCAGGATCCCAGTTCCACGTCCAAGTTATATGCATTTGTAATTTAATGCTGGAATCAGCGTTATGAATGTCAAGGTGAACGAGAGGAGGTATTGCTTACATTAAGCGAAAGGAGTCTCGCTGAAACATTCTGCTCTAATGGCGTGTCTCAGAGGAGATATTTTACAATAGTTTAACTATAGCTGGACTACAGGAAAGATTTTTCACTTATGTTTGGATTTAGCACCTCGTATTACAGTACAAATTCTTCTCCTTACGTTTAAGTCTAATAGTATAAACAAGAGGAAACATTCTTCTCCAACGAGTTCACCCTTTAAATCGAGTATCAGCTATGCTTTAAGGCAAAGACTCTCGTTCTCAAGTTCAGCACTAAACGTTTCTGTAAGGTGAAGACGTCTACTACTAGATTTAAATCATAACAATAATCAGTGACCTTAACTGTTTGCACTGAACAAAAATGTTTTATTTCTGCAAACTTAACCTTTGATAACTCGCGATAGAAGAAAATTCTTCCATCGTTATAGGCTCTTTTAGTTTACAATTGACTCATGATTCTTTGATAAAACTGACCTTAAATAGCCAGCATTAGAGGAAAGGCTCTACACTGGAGGTTAAGCTCTAATAGCTTGCAACAGAGGAGAGATTTTTCCCGCATGAAAAGTTCTAATCAGAAGGTGGTAAGGAAAGTCTCTTTCATCATGTTTACCTCTATTGTTTTACTTTGCGTTAACAATTCACTGCAGAAAACTATTTCCTTTGTCATATTCAATCCTAATATCTGTGAATATTCGTAAATGTCGAACCCTAGTTATATTTGGACATCATTATCTTAGACTTTTCTGGAAGTAAGTCCTAATTCACTATCCACTATCTAAGTTAACCTAATCTTTTTAATTATTCTGTGGTGATTAAATCATATTATTTAAGCGTTATTTAGTCGTTAAACATCATTACCATAACCTTTCATAAAGGTTGGGACACTTCCTCATCCTTTTGTCATGGTCAGAAGCTCTCTCTGGGTTAGATCTCATTTTTGTAAGGGGTTAGATCTTCCTCTTTCATCCTTTTTGCAATGTTTGATCCCATCTCATTCCCTCCCATAAAGGACAGACTCCCACAGACCCAGTTTCCCTATGTCTTCTTGGGGGTTTGGTCCCCTTTCCATTTTCCATAGTATGTTTTTTTTTTTTCTTTCGTGAAAAAACTACCTAAATCTAAATCTAACTCTTATGAGTTGCCTACACAGATTCTTGCTCTTAGAACTGATGTCAGGCGTGAATATGTTTGTAACTGTGGAAATATATACAAGTATATATTCATTAAATCCCGAAGAACAGCAATAGAACACTGGCATGTTGTAGCAAAACTGTTATCACTATTACTATATACTGCTATGAAGTTATTGATTTCATATGCTGTGTGCTATCAGTTGAAAAGTGAGACTAAATGTCAGGAGAGAGAGAGAGAGAGAGAGAGAGAGAGAGAGAGAGAGAGAGAGAGAGAGAGAGAGAGAGAGAGAGAGAGAGTAACTCTCTTTTCTTCGTCTACTCCACTTCCTTTACTTTCTCGAACTTTGGTTTGGCAACTGTTTCCGTCCTATCCTATCCTTCGAAAGCTCACTCAAAAATAATATCAAATAGAAAAACAACAATAAAATACGAATAACGAGAGGAATAAAGAGCATAAAAAGAAAGCAAAACTAAGACACCATCCAGAGAGAGAGAGAGAGAGAGAGAGAGAGAGAGAGAGAGAGAGAGAGAGAGAGGCGACGATGCCCGTGAAGAGCACGTGAATGGATGAATAATTGAATGCAAAATGTTCATCTTGAAAGGTTATAGGGCAGGGAGACAAATGCGCTGCTATTTGCGTCCCGTCCTTTTGGGAGAAGAACTAAAGTTTCTCTTGTCTCCGGGACCTCTCATTCATTGCTTTCCTGTTTACATTTAACTGGCAGTAATCCCATCCTCCCCCTCTCCCCCCAAAACTCCCTCTCGTAATGACGTTGACGTTATCCTACCGTCATGAGAATTAAAAGATTTTACTCAAATGTGAAGGCCTACGGTAAGGGCGATAGAACGGTCTGAAAGGAAATGGGAAAAGAACGATCAATCTTTTCAAATGTGAACCGGAGGTGGATACGGGCACAGCATTCCCATACAGTTAACGTAAGAGAGTTTAGAAGGCCTTCGGGAGATTGCACTGAATAACTGCAGGATGATGATTCTTTGCAAAGGTTCAACATACATTTTGTGGAGTATTTCCAGAAAGCAGTAGAATTTGTGAAAATAGAGAGAATGAGAAAAGCTTTGATCCAGATGCCAGGTCCAGCTAATCTACTCATTTAGAGGCTGGAACTTTGAGAAACCCTCAGGGGCAGTAGTAACTTTTAAAGTGCAATTCGCCTCTTATATAAGGACCTTGAGTATTCTAGTCATTCAAAATAAGTGCAATTTCAGTATTCCAGTTTTTAACTTTCCCCAAGGAAACCGACGTCTTCGTTCAAGACAAAATATGACGTGTTTTCAATTTTCGAAGATGATCGCCCCCTCGTTACTCAGTGGCATCCGATGGGGAACTAAATTAATTACATAACAGAATAAATCTCAAAAGCCTTATCTTACCTATGAATTAATTTATATACAGCCAAAATTAATGGGGGCTAGTTTAAAAATGTGAACTCTCTAAGAGATTGTCCTCGTCATTACTGCTACTGTTGACAGATCTGACGAAATGTGTATTCTTTTAATGAAGTTAAGACAGCTTGGAACTGAGTTCCCTATTACTAGAGGCTAGATAAAAATATTAATGTTGCGTCATCACTGAGTGAGGCCGAATAACTAGCTTTCATCATGAGAGAGAGAGAGAGAGAGAGAGAGAGAGAGAGAGAGAGAGAGAGAGAGAGAGAGAGAGAGAGAGAAATTCTTTGTGTTCATATGTGATATACGAACAGCTATGTCGTGCATGCAACTGTCATCTGAGGATTGTTATTCACGGAGGCAATGGTGAAATGGCTGTCTTCTCCGACCATTGTTTATAATAATAATAATAATAATAATAATAATAATAATAATAATAATAATAATAATAATAATAATAATAATAATATAAGAACCTTTTGCCCCCTCCCTGCAATAAAGTTGACAGATGTCGCCTGACAATCAGTATTTTCGTTCTTTGGGTTACCAGCTTTCAATGAATGGTAAGGTCCACGAAAAAGAATTTTTATCATAAAAATCTACGAGAATACAAATTGATTTTAGCCTAGTCAGAAATTACAAAAAAAGGCGTAAAAAAAAGTGTTGACATCAAAAGCCTCCAAGAGACATAAAAATTGTCCAAATGGAGGTCGCCAGCGTGGCAGAAATGCAGACTGAATGAAAGTTTCAGTTATTTTTACTTGATCTGTTTATATCTTTCTTTGTTAGGAGTATCACATAAGCTAACTGCCGATCGTTTTGACATATCAACGCAAGAAAACGTGAATATATGATACGAACTTTAAAAGACAGCCCTTTTTTTTTTAATACAAAGAAAAACGTACAGTCTATAGGTCTCTCCGTGTATAAATGATTTCATATATATATATATATATATATATATATATATATATATATATATATATATATATATATATATATATATGTATGTATGTATATGAACACAGACACATATATATAATATAATATATATACTGTATATATATGTATGTATGTATGTATGTATGTATGTATGTATGTATGTATGTATGTGTGTGTGTGAGTGTGTGTGTGTGTTTCAGTAAGAATGACAGGTTACATGAGCTTCAAGTTACTTCAATTACTCTGTAAGAGTGCTTGAGGTGTAACTAAAAATTTCTCACACAAGCAACATTCAAAATGAATGAATAATATCGGCAGTTTAAAGAGAGAATGCCATAGTAAGCAAAGTTTTGCAGTGATGAATAAGGGATTTTAATATACAGAGTAAATATCTTACAACTATGTGATATACACTACTACAATGATCAAGGTATACGCCACCGTCGTACAGGGAATAAATCTACACGGCCATTCAGAACTAGTTACATATGATTAATGCTTCTGCTCACATCACAAACGGGGTGAAGTGTTTACCCGTGATATACTTAATCCCTTGTCTTTAGTGTTAGGGGGGAGTTCTGATGATAGATTCGCGCAAACACATGTCTTTCTATAAGTCAATATGTTATCCGTGTTCAAACAAGTGGCACGGTTTAGAATTGCTTTCAGCTTCATTGTTTTTAGGCCCAGCACTGTATTTGCTCGCAAAAAAAATGTAGACGTAAAGAACCCTTACCAATGTATGGAATTGTAATTTGTGATTTGGTTATTTTATGTTCTTTGTTCAAATACTGGTACTGTATAAAAACAATTTTCGTATGCCATGTTGTGGTCACCTCACGGAGAGCAAAATGTTGTATTTCTTCGCAAAAGATGCAGAGGTAAAACGTCATTAAAACTGCAAGTGACTTGATCGCCGGTGATGTTCAAAACTACTTCTAGAGACAGTTACTTGTCTATCATGTTTCATCCTGACATTAATTTCAAATGAAAAGTAGCAGAGTCCATTACGTCTGGTTTTCTGCATTAGTAGCTTAGAAATACTAAGGCATCTTATCTCGAACCCAACGAGAAGGAAAATGAAAGAGAAACTCCCGAGTTTCCGAGCCAAACTGGGGTGAGGGAGGGGGGTTGAAGACCGGGCAGGCCAAGGCTGGGTTCCGTCTACTTCAAGCTCGCATGGGCGACGCCCACGCAAAGTCTCACGCCCACTCAGTCAATTAAGGGGAGACAGAGATCTCTGTATCGCCTCTTGCGAGCGGACGATGAGATGAGATGTAGATGTTGTTCCCGAAACATTTAAAAGTTACCTCGCCGGTCTTCCCTGAGGGCATCAAAAGACGACGCCGGACGTTAATGACACTATCAGAAACCTAATAGTGCCATCAGCGTTCAGCGTTCAGCGTTCGCAAACACTTCGCTGTGTTAACGAAAACCTACGCATGAAAAAACTTAATCGAAATTGGGAAAATGAAAAGAATTCCCTTTTCGATTAACGTCAGTCACTCCTGGCAACTGAAGGAAACTACCCGAGTTAATCTGTTGTTAATACAGATGCTTGATGTCGAGGATATGTATGACTGCAGGCCTGCAAAGAAAAGCGCATTTATACATACACATCTATTCTGTTTGTGTGTATGTGCGTAAATGGGTGTGTGAAAGCAATGACCCCGTTCATGAGAATTGTGTAAATAGCAAGGAACTCCTCAATTCGTGCTTCTAATTTAGAATATCTTTAAGTCATTCTCCGTAATGAAAATACTGAAATTCGAACAGGAAGTCAATGGGGAGAACTCTCCTTTCACATTGGGCTTCCACCCGGGTCAAGAAGAGTCGAGTTCTAACACTTATCCATTGTGCAATGGGTGAGTGTTGGCACTTGACTCTTCACAGCGCCACGGCATGAAAGGTGAGTGATCTTAATTCATTTCATATTCGGATTTCAAGGTCTTCAGATTGAGAACCTTATTTAGGATTTAGGAACGGAGGGTAGTTAGAGTTTTGCTGCATGTGAACAAATAAATACACATTAATGTAACTCTTAAATATATTCTACACTTTTACACATATAAATATACATACATACATATATATATATATATATACATACATATATATATATATATATATATATATATATATATATATATATATATATATATATATATAAATATACATATACATACATATATATATATACTCACACACACATATATATACTGTATATACATGTATATAAGGTAAGTATCCACAGAGTATACTGCACGACCACAACATCGGATACACCATACAAAACAACAGCAACAACAACAAAGTTTCCAAGAGGGCAAAGTTTCTTCCTGAGGATTTCGCAAATGTCGTCTTCCCCGGGACTAATTCCATAAGTTTCCAGTCCATCACTGCCATGGCTGACAATCGCTCATGAGAAGTAATTCACACGAGATATTGTCTTTTTTTCGCCGAGGATCGACCGTTTCAATATGTTTCGTTTTGTATTTGCCTTACGGTTCAAAGACAAACGACCCTTTGGTCTTCAACCGTTCTTTTGATTATTGAAAGACGAGAATGTCCCAGTGATTCTTTCCAGTTCTGTTTTCCTGGAATGATTTTTTGTTCTATTCCATGTTCCTGAGATCAGTTATTTCTCAGGCATTCTACAACTGGGAGTTTTCCTTTTCCATTTCCTTTCAGTTATTATACCAAAGCAATAAATTTTCCTTTTCCACTGTACTGCAATTTTTAATTTCATATTCTCCAGCAATGAATAATTCCTCATATTTCATTTATGTCTTCTCTCACATTTCCATGTACTGAATCGTCTTCTCCCATATCTTACAATTACTTTTCCCAATTTCTTACTTTTTTAAAGACTTTCCATTCCTCTTTTTCTTTATATTTTCCTCTCAGTATTTCTTGCTATTAATTTCCTCTCCATTTTCATCAAAAGTTTTATGACGCATTTTTGTAAAAAAAAAAAAAAAGTCTTTGTTATGATGATGAATATGCATGTGTACATACATGCAACATGCGCATACACATTGTAATAGAGAGTACAGCTGGAGAGAATGATAATTTAAAAAAAAATAAGTAAAAGGTCATAGCTGATGATGATGATGATGGCAGGAAAAAGAGAAAAAGAAAGTAACAGATAAATAAAACAGAACTGTTTCAATTGCGGAGATAAGAAGACAACGATTAACAAGCCTGGCAATTAGGGAGACAAAAACATAAGACCACAATAATTATAGATGATAAAAAAAGATAACGGAAGCAGAATCAAGGCGAAAAGTGCAAACAAAAAGAAAAATATGCCTAGGAAGAGAAGGTGAGTGAGTTTAGGAGACAAGGGAGGCAGAATAAACCAAACGGTAAGAGCAGTGATAAACAGGAGCGAAAGGATAAGGTCAGCGGTGGAGAGGAGCAAAGGCGGGCCAAAGAGAATTAGGCCGGGGCGAAGAAACTTACATCATTAATGACCCAACAGACCGCGGACACCTGTTCTACACGTTGCCAAGGGCCAACCGTCCACTGCCTAAATCCCATGGATATTAACCAGTAATGATTCTATTCTTGGGGAACGGGCGACGCCTCCAGACTTCAGAAAATTACGGCGAACGTAATGAGAAACGGGGGTACGAACTGAATCGCAAGATTTGCAGGTACAATAAAATTCTGCAATCACCATTTCTCATTTGAATCACTTTTCGTATTCCCCACAGATCACAATGACTTTCATTTTGACGTTTGGCAAACACTTACAAAAAGTTCCACTGCACTTCAAGCAATTAAAAAGAGCATCTGAATGCCCTGAAATGCTGGCTATTTTGGGATCACGAAGATATTCTTACATGATTCGCTGCGGTCCCGATTTTTTGCCACAGTAAGATTCCATGTGAGAGACCGATGCGAAATCTAACTGTCTCTTGTCTCGTGTTTGTCACTGAATGGACTTGGTTAAGCTGGACATGTTAATTGGCTATGTTGGGTTTTGAGCCTCGTTTCTAAGTTACATTCAGAGCCTTTCTTCTTTCGCCTTAATGTTTATTCGCCTTTTCATTGTCCTCGTCTCGTCTTTCCCGTCGACAACGTTCACTAACCGTTCAACGGATCTTCTGAATTGGGAAGCTCAGAGGAGATTTTCTCCCATAATTCCTACAGGAGGCAAAGAAAGGAAGACCTGTTGATACAGCAGGAAATGACTTTTTGGTGCAAACAGGATCAAGTTTAAGTGAAAGCGGTTTATCTTAACGTGATTAGTGTTGAAACAAATTATGACTTTTACACGGTTGCTGCAGGGTCAGTGCCATAACTTTACAGAATATTTTCATCATTCGTTGCTTAATGTGTATAGCAACCTTGACAAACAGGAAAGTACATTAATGTATGTGCAAGTCAAGGTAATTCAATTTCTCTCTTTAAGGGTGAGACCATTTCATTTATGAGTGAAAGATATCACCACCTCTGACTTTACAGCCTCAAGGTCAAGTCTAAATTTAACTAAAATGTAAAGTTATTACAGCAACGAGATGTCGATAACGTCGATATAGGTCTAACAGAAAAAAAACGCCTTTTTTATTTCTTTCTACGGAGACAGCAGAAATCGATGGTTCTTTTCCCACTCGAGCACCGTATGACAGCGCCGTTTCCACTATGAAAGATAGCAAGTGGGTATGCTTCCCAGTCTTTGATCTTAACCCGTACTTCTTCTAACCTAATTCCCTGATGCACACTTCCAGCGCAGGCTCGTAGAGAACAAAAGAAAGGAAAGGAGAGGGACAAGGAACATCGGGTGCCTAGAAGCAGGGAAAGAATTCCAAAGCTTGGCAGTAGAGGAGAGCAAACGATCGCTGAGGCGAGCGACTGAAGTGAAGCATAAGCTGAAGGCCATTCTCACTCGGCGCGTCAGGTGAGCGCCAGGTGAGATGGCTTCTTATGGGAGAGCTATCATACGCTCATCTACAATTCAAAGTCTCTGTCGATCGTAAAACTTGACTTATATGGTTTCCATCAGCCGTATATCTAAGAGCCTGGTGCCACAACCGTACAAAATTCCTTACCTTCCGCTCCCTCGAGGGAAGGAGGGTGTTGGTAACACCAGATGCCTTTCGTACAGGAAGGAAGGAGAAGTGTATTTTATGTATTTTATAGCACTGGAGGATACTGGTGTTGAACGAAGGTCTTTTCAGAGTATTTATCCTCAATCAGTTTATAGTTTTCAAACTAGGTTTGACTATAATATTTTGAAAAGTTTTGAATAGTATTGCGCTGTGAACCAACACTTTTTTTTTTGTGAAAGTCGACACGACTGAAACTTAATGCCATTTTCTAGTTCAGGGCAGAATTGAACGAAAAAAGAAGGAAGATGGAGAGAAGAACGGAGGTTTAATCCCGACGGAAGTGACAGACCGGCATAACCCCAGAAGAGGACAGACGAAAGAAATCGGGGGCTCAAACAATCTTCTAATTATTTGTAAAAGCTGAAGCTAACGAGACACCCAGGGTAACTGCCATTTTCTAGCCCTGGCCCAAAACAAACAAGCAACATGAAGACAAGAAGTTCGTTATGAAATGACGAAATCTGAAGGAGAGGTATGATGACTTCGCTCAGAGAGAGGATCTGATTAAGTTCGGTGTGTAGTAACACTTCTTAACTACAGGAGGCACAAAGAAAAATTCAACAGGCAATGGAATGATAACTTAAATCAGTATTAAAACGCACGCATCTAAAATACATTCATAAGAATTTACGAAGACCCCGAGCGCAAACCTCTTTTCCTTTTTCCAAAAATATTCTTTGTTTACGTCGTTACTCATTACCTCGATATATCCGAAGAGATCGACCATACTGGCGTTTGCCCTCTAAAAATAAACCAACATTCTTTGCAAAGATGACGTCAGTATTTATATTTAGCCTAAGAAGAAGATGAAAGACGACTTCTTCTTCTTCTTCTTTACGATAAGGCAGATAAAACACTGGCGGTTTCTTCAACCATCGTCCGATTCGAATTGTTGCTTGCGCCTGTCTGCCTCTCTGGGTGCGATAAACAATATTTCTATCTTGACGATGATTTAAATGGATTGGAGGAAATGAGATTTAATTGTTTAGAGGGACAATCTCTCTCTCTCTCTCTCTCTCTCTCTCTCTCTCTCTCTCTCTCTCTCTCTCTCTGTACACATACACACACATATATATATATATGTGTGTGTACAGAAAGAGAGAGAGAGAGAGAGAGAGAGAGAGAGAGAGAGAGAGAGAGAGAATGTTCCCAGAATCCCTCAATGTAAATATTCTTTTGAGAGATGAAATATTTTTTATCTCCACTCCACCTGGACAAGTGCTCCAAGTATCTTTTCAAAAGAAACAAAACACTGAAATAAATGAGGTGGAATCCTGTGGAGACCAGAGAGAGGAGATATGGCTCTAAGGACACTCGTCTTCCCTCTTGAATACCTTTCAGGGAGGGGAGGGGTGGGAGGGGGTGGTGATGGGGAGTCTCTGTCCTCATCCACTCCTGCAGGGCTGATTATACCAATAATTTTCTTCTTGTCTTTTGTTATTAATGATCTGATTAATGCGGCGAAGTGGCAACTCTCCTCCTCTTCCTCCTCCTCCTCCTCCTCCTCCTCTACTGCCGACAAAAGTCATTTTGTTGGGCGTCGCTGCAGCCTTTCTATTGTCTTTTCAACGGCTCAAAATGGCTCTCTGAGTGTGGCGCCTCCGCTCGTCGGGATCTCTTGCTCTTAAGACCCTCTGTGCTGCTGTTGTTGTAGGAGTTGTTGTTGTTAGTGTCGCTTTTGTTGTTGAAGCTATGGCAGCACTGAGGTCCTTTTGTTCCCCTAAATGAAACCGCGGTTCGTTGTACTCCTTTATGCCATGACTGTACGGTTTTGATTTAGGAAATGAGGTCCTTTTCATTCCAAAGCAAAGATTGTAGGTTTTTTTATGTGGAAATTTAGGCCTTCTTCTTCTTCTTCTTCCCGAAAGGAAAGGGCAATTGTCTGATATCCTGAGAGGGATCAGAAAGCGTTCGTTTTTCTTTCATAAATGGCACCACTTCTCGTCACTGTTTCAGTAGAAAATTTAGTCTAAAACCTCAATACAGGGCTTTTGCTTCAGTTCTATATCGAAAGTTGCTTGATTGAGTGGTATCGAGGGTTACTTGATTGAGCGATAATCTTTCTGCGTTAGAGACTGAAAAAACAAAGCATTACCTTCTTTGAAGATTTATAGAACTCAGAACAAATTTGTGCATGTATACATGCAAACAATATACGTACGTACATGTATTCACATTCGGCCAGGCACGAATTTCATCTCTTGCTGAGGGGTTCAGTTTTCATTTGTATTATGTCTTTCATCCTTCTCCAAATAATTTACAGATTTTTTTAAAAACATTTCACTGTTTAAAATTTTTCTTCCGAATTTTTATTTCCTTTTTTTTAAGTTTTCGTTTTGATCTGAGCTTTTATTTTTTTTAAATGTTGCTGTTATTAAAGAACATATGCAAAATTATGTTTTAATTACAAGATAAGCATACCATAAGGTGAACGAGCGCACGCGCACATACCCATAAATTACAGTAGTTACAAAAAATACACACATAAGAATTTGGCCGATAAATGACTGTACATACAAACGAGGTACATGCATCTTCCTCAAAACGCTGGAAAAGAAACGGTCCCCCCATTGATACAAGTTCCCAGAACAGCTAAAAGTTAAACTTTTAAATGAATTCGTGGCGTTTCCCTTCTCAGAGGATTTGCTAACGTAGTTTTGCTTTCTAGGCTATAAGTGGAGGAATCCTTCTAAGAATCTCAAGTATGAGAGGGTTTGATTCCAAAGTTCCTTTCTGAAGTGAAAGGGGAGACGAAGGACGAAAGAGACGACAAGGAAATAATACAAGAAAAAACCATAAAAGTAGTAAACGGAGTTTGTTCACGCAGCCAGTTTATGAAAGAAGGCAAAGAGGAAGGAAAAATTAAGAAAAAGAAGAAGAGGAAATAGGAGAGAAGAGGAACAAAGGACAAAGCGTAAGAGTAGAGGCAGGAATATGAAGGAGCAGCTAGATATGGAAAGAAAGAATACGAAGCAAAAGACGATTAAAAATTAACGAAAATGTAAGAAAATGACAGAAAAAACAAGAAACAACTAATAGATGTAAATGAGCAAGAGCAGGAGCATTAGTATGAAAGAGTAACTATTAACATAGAAAGACAGAAAACGGACTAGAAAAAAGACGACGGATGAGGTCATACTTTTGGGCAACATAATAACAAAAAAAATCTGAAATAAAAACAAAGAGAAAAATGCACAGAAAGTAACGTAAGAGGGGAAAAAGAAAAACAAGCAGGCAGTATACAAATGAATAATGCAATGAATCTCCATGACTGTTATCCTCCTGAGTGAAAACAGTCACTAACCGGAGGCTTATGACTGGGCCCATTAAAACAACTCAAACAGAGGCACTGGTATTTTTGCAGTCGTTGCTTTCAATCTATTACCAGATATGCGAAAGTAGGACAGTCTGCCAAGGAAGAGCGAAGGGAGTTCAGCAATAAGAGTCAGAGGAGAGCCAGACCTCGTGACATCTTAACTGTTAGGCGGAACTTTCAATAACGGAGATAACACCGAAGACGCCGCGATAGGAAATCTGGGAAGGGCACGACTCGGGGGTTATTTGAACCAGTGGAAAATGAAGTGAGTGCCGGAAACTAGAAAGAGAGAGAGAGAGAGAGGTGAGCCAAGGAGCCCTAGACTGATAGCTAAACAGATAAACACATGGGAAGAAAATAGTAATACGTTTCAGTTGCTAGTATTTGACAGGACTTTGCTCCGGTAAAGAGAGAGAGAGAGAGAGAGAGAGAGAGAGAGAGAGAGAGAGAGAGAGAGAGAGAGAGAGAGAGAGAGAGAGAAGGAAAAACGTGGAATTAGTGTTGATGATGTGCGGTCAGCTGCTTGGCTGAGTGATGGCCGAGTTAATAAGTGTTCTAGCTACCCCAATAAATCTGCGAGCTACCATCTGGCGGTGGTCCTAAGAAAGTGGTTGGAGGAGGAGGGGGAGGAGGAGGAGGGAGAGAGGGAGTGGGGGAGGTACCAGGGAATACGTTACCGAATGGAAGGGGCTGGACAGGGAGGGAGGGAAGGGATGCGATGGGAGTATGTGACTGGAATGATCAGTTCCAGCTTTGCCAGGGACGCCACAAGGGGGGATCCAGAAGTCCCGAGATTCCTATTAGAGGCATCAGGCTCGTCTCATCTCGAGATGCACCGTTGTTTCTTTTGCTGTTTTGAATTGCGGTCCTCATTGTTGTTCCTTCATCCTAAAATCAATCTTATATTTCCTAAGGTTAGCGTTCATCGAACCCCTATGTCTTTAATATTGTTATATATTTCCCTTGATTAAATTCGTTTGATAAACTCTTTAACTTATCATTACCTGTTTTTCTTAAGAGAGAACCTTAAACACCTGGTACTTTCTTTTGGCAAATAATTTTAATGACATGAAACGTAATGTAATAAAAATGAAAAATGCGCCGCAATTTACTTCGTTCTATGAAGTCATCCAGTTTCCGAGCGTTCTTGTTGCTTCTGCTGGGAAGAGCGGGCTCTTAGGGTATTGACGTTCGCAGAACGATGAAATGATAACGTCTAAACTTATTACCGTCATCAGTAATTGCCAACAAGTTTGAAACAAAACTCAAGAGAAAGTCATACGGAATAACATTAGCAACAGTCCCCAACATATCAAGGACATCACGTAGTAACAAAAAGAGACAGCTAATACATTCCTCATCACTTCACTAAAAAAAAAAAAAAAAAAAATTACCTCGCTACCACGAGCAACAACAGCAAAAAGCAACCCCCGGAATGAAAAAGAGCTCCCAAGCAAAGAGCCCCCAGGATAAGGCAAGGTCTCTGTGAAAGCGGGTATCAGGCGTTCACTTATTCAGTCAATCGATCGGAAGTAAACATCTGATGGGATGGCCAAATGCCTCAGAGAAACAGTTTAGAGGGAGTAACTGAACTGTGGCGGGGAGATTGCGTAGACTTATGCGCCTATTTTAGATGTTATTCGATCGGATTTGACATAATTTCTGAGGAAAATTTAATCGCGCAGCGTCAAGAAATTATGTTTTTGGGAGGATTGGTGGGAATTACGTCTACTTCTATACTATTTGGAAACGCGCCACAAAAGAATTCATTCCGAAAGAATCTTCGTCCAATTAAAAGATTCCGGCCTATATTTTGTTGTCAATATCTTATACATACATACATATATATATATATATATATATATATATATATATATATATATATATATATATATATATATATATATATATATATATATATATATATATATATATATATATATATATATATATATATACTTTGTTTAATACTGAGAAAATAACAGTACCGTAACAACATATCCAGCATTACCAAGGAATGCTCAGACACTGAGTAACTGTACGATAGGAAATAAAGAAGACTATGATTCTTAGAATAGTAAGGGTATTAGAAAAGATAAGTAGCAATATTTTGTCATCTGTAAAGTTCTATGATGGAAGCATGAAATTTTGGTATGAAGCTAAACAACAAAGGTCGATGAAATGAGAGTACGGTAGTGTACTTCAAAGATAAAAACGAAAAATGGCTGTGGCTGTTTCGTCATTCCGAACGCTTTTGGAAATTTTGATAAAATTACCCTTAAGTTAAGTCTATTTATTGCCTCTTGAGTAATTTCTGAATTAAAAGTCTTTAGTAATTCTTCTTTATTCCAGTTTTAACAAGATTTTGAACGTTTTTCCATTTAAGCCCCTTAGGGGTTCCAACAATTTGTTTTTATATGAGGACGACAGGAAGATGTGAGAGAGAGAGAGAGAGAGAGAGAGAGAGAGAGAGAGAGAGAGAGAGAGAGAGAGAAAATAACCTTCCTCCATACATTCTGTGGAGATAAACGCAATCTGACTCCAGATTATTTTGTATACACTTCATCCCTAACACGATGAGAAAGAGCCCCATACAGAAATCCCGCCAGAGGAGTCTGTGGCATTCTTCCAACTGTTCGCCACCGAATGATTATGAAATAGAATATCTTTCAGGTGAAGTCCGTCGGAAAGGGCATAATCGATCGCGAGGAAAGGGTGAACTGTATTTCTGCATTGGGCCTTTTGGCGTAAGACAGAGATAACGAGATCAGAAAGGATAAGGAAAAAATAAACAGGCTTCAACAATGAAGAAATGGGTAGAAACTACGCTCAAAAAGAAGGAGGGCAAGACTGTGGGTACAATGAAAAACAAAATCAAGACGAAAGTTCCAAAGCCTGAAGGTGGAAGGCAGGAAATATAATATATTATATATATGTGTGTGTATATATATATATATATATATATATATATATATATATATATATATATATATATATATATATATATATATATATATATATATATATATATATATATATATATATATATATATATGTATATGACTTTTCCTAAAACAGAAAAATTAAATCTTTTTCCAAAGGAAAACAAGGAACATGACAATACTTTTTCGCCGTCGAATGATTTTATCGTTTTCACTAGGGAATTATTTCCGGTCAGATTTTTGATAAGAGAATATCATTTATTTTTATAATCATACCCATTTTTTTTCCATACTAATGCCCACTGCTATTGGTATAAATCTATTCCAGATTTGGCAAGCATGTATACACGTTTTCAGATATACCAATAAAATATTTTTGCGTTGTTCATATATATCTAATCCTAATTTGACATCCAATAACGTTTCTTGACACATTTCCAATTCTTTTTTTTTTCACTGATCGACATTCTCGTCACATCCTATCTCCATCTTCGCGTTCGGCCATTCCTGTTTATGAAAGACAATCAATGAGATTTTTGGTTTAGAGGTACATTCCTAATACGTATACCTATCTTCACGTGATCTTTCCCATTCACACAATAGAATTAATCTCAGTATGTTTTCTCGTATACATTAACAATTTATTAGAAAAATATGCTAAAAGTTTTTTTTTTTTTTAACAGCAGCAAAGGGAAAATCCATCCACATACAACATTTCATCTTGTGAGGATACAGGTGATTCAATCATTACTACGGAAGGGCCAAGGTTGAAGGAAGTATTAATGCGGTTATGAAAAAGGGAACCAAAGACAAAATGAAAGATAATGGTTAGGAAAAACGGTGGAGGGGGGGGGGGCTTAACCCTGAAAATAAAGGTAGTCCCCTCACCCCCGCCCCTTACACACCAAATAAGACCTAACTTGTGTCTTAAGTCTTTTTTCGATGTTTCTGTCTAGAAATCACAACTATGACACTGTATACGTCTTCACTATGTTTTTATCACTATCATCAGGCTCTTCGAAATCTAAATTTTGTATTTTTAAAGTGTTTTTATTTCCATTCCTCTTTTTGTTTAAAAAATAATAAAAAACAGACTTCACTGCTATTTATGCGTATCTGTCGGCCTAATCGTTATTGATGGGTATCGAATTTCAAGGCAATTGACTTATATTACTTTGCTGAAATTTAAACCTGAAAATGCACATTCTTTTTATGTTATTGCTTGAAGCTGACACAGATATAAGTATCTAGGAATTCAATTTATTTCATGAATGTATACAGCAATTTCATGTGCAAACTTTCATTGCGGGAATAAGAATGAGAAAAAATCAAATTGTATTTGCTGAGTATAGCTAATCCAGGTAGCGAACAAAAGTTTCAGCTCTGTAATGAAATAAGTTACCATTAAAGTATTTTGAAAATAGCTACACATATACATACACACATACACAAATAAATACATATATATATACATACATACATATATATATATATATATATATATATATGTATATATATATATATATATATATATATATATATATATATATATATATATATATATATATATATATATATATATATATATATAGCAACCTCACCTAGAGAAACCGGCAGACAAGAGAAGCACCACCTGCCATTACGAAGCAAAATACCTACAGAGGTGGGCTGCATAAAATGTGAAAAGCAAATATCTCCATAAACTGAAATGTCTTAACTACTGAACAGCGTACATAATTTCATCATGCAACTTAATTTTTGAATAATGAAGTTGTATATCTAAATTCTCACAAATTTTAATATATTTGAAATGTTAAATAGTCATATATTTTAAATAATCGGACAGTAAGGATATTAAAATTGTCAGACGTGTACTGCACAAATCCCAAACACTGAAATATTTTATACAGTGGGATCCTGCCTTACTTTTAAAATCTACTCAACAAGCATCATGGTACTCTTAAGCTCCCCTGACTATTGTTGGACAACAGCCCAGTGCCCTTACTATTCATCCTCAAGAACGGTATATTTATCAATTCATCAACAACCTTTGATTAATGATCCATCTTCCGTTTAGAATTCACGCTGCTTCGAATAGTGCCTGATCCGGTCAACATAACGCTAAACTCACTTCAACCGAATCTGGTGTAATGATCAAAATTTTCTCTTTCTTATCAAAAGGATAGCAGCATTGTGGGTGCATAACGGCTCTAAAAAACAAACCTGCCTCCAAAAAGAAAAAAATGAGCAAAAATGACATAAGAGGATACGAAAGGGATTTCATTTTGAAGGTTATGACAGAACTAGTCCAAAAAAGTAACGGGGAAGGAAAGAAAATGAAACAGAATGGAGTAGGAAGCAGTGGGCAATGTCACCTGATATTTTCGAGACAAAATAATTTTTAGCCCCTTGCTTAGGCATTAGGAAAGCACATAGCAAGATGTGAGTTGTGTGAAGATAACTGCAATGACGTGAAATATGGCCGGGTAAGTAAATATCATAATGAGATGTGTGTGAAAGTAAACAGCGGGGCTTGAGTTATGTGAAGGCAAATAGTATGGCGTAAACAATGTGAAACTATGTTGGCAACAAACCGTAATATGGCGAAACGTTTACGTGAATTAGGATAAGGTTTGATTTATATGAAGAGAGAATGATGTATACAAAAGTATGATGTAAAACAGGCAAATAAGGACGTGGAGGAACTTGACACACACACACGCACACACAGGTACAGCAAATAAATGCATACGCACATACGTACCTATAAATAATATATATAATATATATATTCACAGACAGACAGACAGACAGACAGAAATAGAGAGGAAAGAAAGGAGAGGGACTTAATTCAAACAAATGAATGAATGAATGAATGAATGAGTGAACTATTTCTGAAAGAATCTGGGTATTAATGAAAGTCCCAGAGGGGAATGACAAGGGGAAAGTGAATATGCATTGGAAAATAGGAAGACATATATGTATATATAATATATACATACACACATACATACATACACACACATATATATATATACATATATATATGCATGTGCGTCCACATATATTCCACATATAAGAGTATAAAAGCATGATTACGTCTGCATAACTGTATGCCGACATTAATATCTATGTATATAAATAGACGGTTTTAAGATGTCTTTGACACTGTGGACTCTTTTTGAAGCAATATTTTTGTTTTCTGAAATGTCATTGTTAATTCGGCATTTCAGAGGCTGAATACGAAACTGAAATGAAACACATTTTCCAGCGAATCTTTCTTTACAGAGGAAATAGGTAGGAGAGAGAGAGAGAGAGAGAGAGAGAGAGAGAGAGAGAGAGAGAGAGAGAGAGAGAGAGAGATTCATTCATATTCTGCTTAGAAGGGATTAAAAACGAAGAAGTGGAATCTGAATGTTTGTGTGTGTCATCAGAGGTCAGGGCCCCGGCAACGACGACGATACGTTTATGGGCGAAATTGAATCGATTGGGTGATGCTTATGTTGTTGTTGCTGTTACTGCCGTCCTTGTTTTCAGTCTTTGTCACCGCACTTTGTTTGCTGCTGCTGTTGTTGTTGTTGTTGTTGTGCTGAGCGTGTTATGAATGGGTCGACTGGTAAAAAAAGAGTAGCACAGAAACAGATACTTTACAGTTTATTAGATAATAGTGAAAACCGAGTTTCGCCTGTGGAGGAATTGTGAGTCTGCTGAAAGGTCAGAGGTGGCCGATAGGAGGCTCTCTCTCTCTCTCTCTCTCTCTCTCTCTCTCTCTCTCTCTCTCTCTGTGACAGGGAGGGGTAGGAGGAAGGAAGCAGGAAGGGTGGAGGAGGAGGAGGAGGAGGAGGAGGAAAGAGAGAGAAAATGAAGAGGCGACAGAGGAAAGCAAGGTGTAAAGAGATAGAGGAGGAAGGAGAGACTTAAGCGAAGGGGAGGAAAAGACAGAAAAGGCATGGAGAAAGAGAGAGAGGCAGAGATGATACACTTTCGCGGGAAAAAAGAGCTGCGGTATTAAGGCAGAATGATGAAAAGGAACAACAACTTGAACTAAGTGAAAACAGCTTCAGTAAAATCGATAAACCCAGGTGCGGAATAAAAGAATGGGTATTTTTTTTAAAAGAATGCGAAGGAAATAAGACAAATACATAATTGCGGAAAAAAAATGGAAGGGGATGCGGAATACGAGCTAAAGGCTTAATAATGAACGTCTGCTGAAACCACGAAACCCACGGAAAACCTTAAAACCAGAAGAAACCATTTTCAATAATTAAAAACAATTTTCCGGGGAAACATAAAGAATGGAAAGACACTGGAAGCGCCGACTGAGAATATACCTTTGGCCGGCTGTGTTCTTATAGGAAATTAAGGAGAGAGAGAGAGAGAGAGAGAGAGAGAGAGAGAGAGAGAGAGAGAGAGAGAGAGAGAGAGAGAGACAGAGAGAGGTCTGCTGGAGGTGTGAGAAGAGTAGAGAGTGAGGGAAAGAGAGAAAGGGTGGTGGGTGAGGGAGGGGAGAGGGAGAGGGGGAAGGGGGTTGGCGGCCGGAGGGAGCGTAGCGAAGCAGGAAGAGCGGGTTTTAACGTTATTTCTAAAAATAAATCTGTGTTGAGGCTCAGAGCTAAAGGGGAAACGAATGTATCTAGATGGCGTATCGGATTAGCTATTTATCATCAGCATGCCCGGCTGCCTATGTTTCTGTGTGCGTGCGTGCGTGCGTTTTGCCAGCTTGCATGCTTGCACACTTTTTTTATTTTTTAAATATCTAAGGCTCGGGAAAAGGTTTCCTTTAGTTGCACAGGTTAGGGTGAGTTGGTTGACTTTCATGACGGATTCAGAGACAATGTCAAAGATTTGGCATATTTTGAAAGGAAAAGAGAAAAGTAAACGCAAACCCTGAACCTAAGCTAACCTAACCTAACCTAACCTTGACTTTAATCTCTGGCATGCTTTATAACGCTAAGGTTTTACTAAAAGTGGGATTCAATCTTATTTACGAATCTGTACTTTCAAGGTAAACGTGTCATCATATTGGAAGTAGAAATTACTGGTCTCTTGTCACCTGTGACTTTTCCTTTTGAAGGGGGTGGGGGAGGGGTTGCAGCCAAATGGTTTAGAATGTTCCTAAACGACAGTGCTGATAACTATCTCTTGGAAGTGTCTAGATCCCATGAAAGGAAGCTAAAATGTAAGGAAAATAAATTAGGATAGGTTTCAGAGTAATGCATTTTATATCTATTCAGTGGTAGCCTACTGATATTTTGATTTCATTATGAATGCTAACTCATCTACTTTCCTGTTTCATATATATATATATATATATATATATATATATATATATATATATATATATATATATGTGTGTGTGTGTGTGTATGTACTGTATACACACACACACACACACACACACACACACACACACACACACATATATATATATATATATATATATATATATATATATATATATATATATGTATATATATATATATATATATATATAATATATATATATATATATACATACATACATATATCAGTGTGTGTACAAAATTCATCTTAAAGTTGAGTTTAACAAGCATGATTCCTCTCTAAATTCGAATAAGCGAACACTGAAGTCATTATACGCCAAGATACTCTACAGTAACAACTGTCGACCAGGATGCGTTGGTAATTTTTTCCAGCACGTCCACAAAAATACAAAACCCTAAATTATTTCAAACGAACGGGGGCCGGAATACATACGTATGTTAGCTGGTACCTCCATTCATTAACCACCTTTTCTATGAACAGAACATTGTCCCACGTTGATTCATTACAGACTTCGCTCATTTAAATAGTCGCCAGGTGATTGTTCAACTGGTAAAAAAAAAAAAAAAAAAAAAGTCACACAATGGCTGGCCTCAGTTATCAATCATTCCCGCTTACTTTCCTCAAATATTTATAAACGAATGAATGTGCTAATTAATGGGGCAGATTAAAAGGCGCTTACTTTCCGCACCGCCTCATTATTATTAATGATTATTCGAATGGCCGAAGGTCCAATCCCCAATCAGAAGGATTGCGACGGGGGAAGGGCAAGTAGCTGAGGCCACTAATGAATGAGTGGTTACGGAGCGGAATATGTTATGCATTGGATCGTCGTCAATATTTCACTAAGCCTCGAAAATCTGATTATATACAGTGGAAGTCCGAGATTCTCTCTCTCTCTCTCTCTCTCCTTCTCTTTCTTTCATACATACAGACACGTAAATATGCGCGCAGGACGCCTCACTACTGCGATAATATAAATAAGTTGAGTCTCCCCTCACTCAAGTATATATGCACATAGTCGTCAGCATCCTTCATGAATCCTCAAATAAGCTTACGTTTAAAAAACTTATTTCCTCTCTCTCTTTCTCTCTCTCAAGAATTGCTCTCACAGCATTCAATGACGAATTCTTTCATATCTACGGGACGATTCGTACTACAGATATTACATAATCAGTCAGCTAATTGTCGGATCCTGGTGCTTTTTGTGTTTAAGAGAAGCTGCAACGATATCTTGAAGTCACATAAAATGTATCTGTTGATCCCTTCTGATTACTATGTGTTCGTTTTACGTTTTAAGCATAAAATATTTCACTTGTATATTCTGTTATGTTAATTCCTGCTAATCAGGTTCATGATCTTTAGGGTTATTTGTAAAAATCTAAGCTTATTTTGAATAATAATAATAATAATAATAATAATAATAATAATAATAATAATAATAATAATAATAATAATAATAATAATAATAATAATATCATTGGACATTTACAATATTTTAAATTCAAGAAATGCCCTCATCGACGGTAAGACAACTTTTCGTTTTTCTCCATGCCTTGTTTAATTCTGAATCCATTAACTACATATGGTCTGGAAGATGTTCTGTGAATCCACCTTTCTCAAAATAATATCTATGCTCTCAATCAGCAGTCGCAAAACATGGCGTTCACGTTATAAGACATAAAGTGTACTGACGCACACACACAGTCAGCAATGAAAATGTGGCAGTTAAATGAAATAATCAACGAATATTCCAATAAATAGAATCGACTGGAAGACGACATCCTGTAACTGGATGAAGGATTAAATTTTCACCAGTTCCTCTGCAAAACCTGCGTGCGAGCTATTGCAGTATCAACTTCCTTCTGCAATTAATAGGTTGCCAGTAACTGCACTTCAGACATAACTTGCAATGACTAGTTGCGTGTCTTGACAATTATAGAATTCTTTTGCAATGGCTAGTTACAAGCTATTGCATTCCCATTATTCTTTGGCAACAGACAGTTGCTAGTTATTGTAATCCTACCATAACTTTGCACTGACTGGTTGTGCGCCTTTTTCATTCTTACAACATTTTTAGGCAAAATATAGCTGAATATCCTAACATTTTTCAGTAAATGGAATAGCAGTTCCATCTCTAACAGGTCTTATAAATTACCTCATTCTAAGTTGTGGCATTTTCATCAGTTTCTTTGCATAATTTAATGCCTTTTGACCTTTCTATCAATTCTCTTGAAATCAATGGAAGCTTGTCACAGCTTTCCAATCAATTTTCTTGCAATGCCACCTGCATTTTAGGGCATTCTTTCATTGCCTTTACGTTTCTGCAACATAATACAATATGGAGTTACACTTCAACAAGTTCTTTCGTCTTAACTGGCAGGATGTTATGCGTTCCATTTAAATAAAACAGTTGTCTATTCTATTTTCTATAGCCCACTATCACTAGATCTTAGCTCATTGTTTTTCCTTCTTTTCTTATCTCCTGTTATTCTTCCGTCCCTATTCTATTTTCTTATCTGCTTCTCCTCTTCCTCCTGCGTTCTTTTGTTCGTCTTCTTGATATTCATCTTCTTCCTGATGTTTATCTCTTGTCTATGTTTTTCCTTTCTTTTTCGTCCACCTAGTTCTGTGACCTATTTCCTAGTCCATAAGTCTATTATCTTCATAATCATTCACGTCTTCTTATGAGAGAGAGAGAGAGAGAGAGAGAGAGAGAGAGAGAGAGAGAGAGAGAGAGAGAGAGAGAGAGAGGGAGAGAGAGAGAGAGAATGTTTGTCTCTTTCCGAGTAATGCACATCAGTTTCATTCTTTCAAATATTAAAGGCGCTTCTTGCAGGCACGAAAGCTTTTATAGATTATTTTCACGCCATGGCCGGGGACGTTTATCTTTCTCTTTTGTATAATCCTTCAAGGATTTTCTCATACCTGTGATTTCCGTTTTCATTCGCGTCAGGTGGCGCTGGTTTTATCTTCATTGCTAGAAGGAATTTGATTACGCTGAGTGCACGATTAGTATACTGGAAAATAGCCATGACGTTCTATAAAAAGAAAACTGCAGTCTTAGTTTTATACATTCGTATGTTTTTCGTTTCATGAGATCGCTCCAAGAAAATCGAGGTGACTGATTAACATGTTGGGAATACGGGCAATAAGTTTAGTTTGAGCCATACGGGTTAGCGAGATTTTTTTTTTTTTTTTAAAGAGGCGTAATAACACGTGATGATTTTTAAGGTCAAAATGCATGGAGACCCCTGGGTTCGTTGTCTGTGACCTTTGTATTAATTTTTAATCCCTTTTACCCTTGGAACTACATTAATGGAAGGCTATGAATATCCGGGTTTTTCTACTCTTGATCCCGAGTAAGTGAAAAGAAATAAACTGCAGTTACTGAATTATCCAACATAAATCTGTGGCGTTTCTTGCGTAAAAAGAAACTAGTATGAGAAAAATGAATGATCGCAGACCGCCGTAATAGGTATCGATTATCCCCCGCATTTGAAAATTTAGGTCTTGATAATTATACAAGAATTCGAAGGGATGTGAAAGACAAGGGATTTATAATTGGTCTTTATAGATGAAGGATACTCGACTCCTTTCCGGCAACCACTTTCACGGCCTCTTTTCTAAGGGCAGCCATTAGTCGTGCAATCAGCAAAAACGATTCGTGAAGAGTGGCCCTCGACCAACGACTCCAAGGGCCTCTTACTAGAACTTTCACAAAAGGGCACGTGGACATTCCATCAATGAATCGAAAGAGAAGCCAAGTTTCTGTACATTCGCCGATCGTCATTTGTTCTGCGAACGTGTCTTTGACTGTAACCGAACCTCCTTCCCTCCCCACCCAACACAACCCTTACCACCAACCCACCCACCCCTCGTATCCGAAGTTCCCCCAAGGGCGGCGCTGCCGAGCCCTTCAGGAAGTTGCACGAGGGTCCTCCACCATGAGTTGCATCTAGCTCAAGATTCTTTCACCTTAACGTGACCTTTTGTTAATGAGCCTTTTCCACCTCCGTCCCGAGATTGGTTATATCTCCATTCGTCGATCACGAGCACACTTTAAAGGAAACATTTTTGATCCGGCGCGTTCTTTACGGAAGCAATTTTTCTTTATCAAACGCAGGCTGCGAAAGAATTTCACAGTCAAATGAATTCTCCTCGGAAACGTGTTTCAGTCATGAATATTCTTTCCAGTAGCGTTGTTGTTTATTATTCTGCCCGTTATTTTTTTTTATTTATATCGTGAGAATTTCTCTCAGAGGCATTCTGCTATCAAAAGAATGTCTAAAGGAAACGTTCAGTGATCATCAGGATTCTTTATGGAAGAATTTTCCGACTATAAAGATTTCTTACAGAAGTATTTTCCCATTTGAAAGATTTCTTTGGATTATGGATGCACATTATTACGATCTTAAGGATTTATTACAGACGACTCTTCCATTCAAAAGCGCTTTCCAATCATAATCATTTCTAATAGTTGTTCTCGACCACAATGTCATCTATTGAAGTGTTTTCGTATTAAAAGTATTCTCCACGACAGCATTAATTTTATAGGTTACGTGAATTCTAAACAAAACCATTTTTCATTCCTAAGTGTTAATATTTGGTTGATTTTCGATCGATCGATGTTGTCTGTTCATAAATACTCCTAGCAGAAGAGCCTCTCTGTCAAGAATACTCTTTCTCGAAGCATTTTTCAAATAATGTACTCCTCGAGGAGCTGTTTATCATCCGTAAGTATTCATTACGGGACTATTTTTCGACCATAATTACAGCGTATGGGAGTCATTTTCGATCACAAGGATATTTTCGGAATTATATTTTCCTAGCGAATATTCTGTAAGAAACACTACGTATCGATAGAAGGTGTTCTTTAAAGAAACTTTCCATTCTTTCTCTTAGCTGCTGTTCTTTATGGAAACGTTTGTCGGTCGTAAGTATTTCCAAGAAGTTTTTTTAATGTATAATTTGCGGAATTGTTTTTCCTGACTGAAAGTATTTTGTATGAAGCATTTATCGACTGTTGTTTTTCTTTATGAAGAGTATTTTTTTATCGTAAGTACGCCTCAAGAAAGCCGTTTTCGATCGTAATTACGCCTCAGGAAAGCATTTTTCGATCGTAAATACGCCATTAGAGAGCAGTTTTCGATCGTAAGTTCGCCACAAGAAAGCATTTTTCGACCGTAAATACGCCATAAGAAAGCCTTTTTCGATCGTAAGTACGCCTCATGAAAGCATTTTTCGATCGTAAGTACGCCTCAAAAAAACATTTTCCGATCGTAAGTACGCCTCAAGAAAGCACTTTTATAATCGTATGTACGCCTCAAGTAAGCATTTTTCGATCATGAGTACGCCTCAAGAACTCATTTTTCCGTCATAAGCACGCCTCGGGTGAGCCTTTTTCGATCATGAGTATGCGTTCCAAAATCATTTAAGGATCTTAAGAGTTCTCTGTGAAAGCATTTTATTGATCGTCGGTTTGCTTTCCAAAAGAATTTAGACCCCAAGCATTCTTGACAGACGCAAATGGTGCTTAGTACAGTTTTATTGTTTGGTAATAAGTAACCTTCTCAGCAACAGTCTTACTCGTAAGTAGTCTTTCCTGCAATCAGTTTTCATGCGAAATCTTTAAGGAAGTCTTTTTCATCTTAGATATTAGCTATGAGAACATTCAAT
>NC_089751.1:47753116-47758116 GCF_040412425.1 Macrobrachium rosenbergii | reverse complement strand
CTCCCCATTTCTCATACTATCGGTCCTTGTTACACTGCATAGACATCAAAAACAGATGATTTCGTAGGTATCAACCGTTTTCCTTTCATTCGCGTTTAACGTCTACAGTTCACCTCCAAAAAGGAGAGTTGGCTCCATAATCCCTTTTTACACCCTTATCTTGGCTTCCATAAACAATACAAGTCTCTTTCCTTTTTTGTGTCACCTCTCGTCCTACCTTTACCATCGATATTTTCTCACATCTGCTTTAAATCTTCCTACTTTCGACTTTCTCCTCTTGCAGACACTATTTATTTTTCATGATTTAATTATTATTTCATTTTAACCATTTATTATTTACTTAAGCACATGCATAGGTTGAGACTCTTTACTAATTACTGCTGTTTCTCTTCCCTTTACCCAATCAGGACTGTATCATCTGCAAATATCTACCATTCTATACTCTATTCACGGCTAATTTTCCTAACCCACTAGTTTCCACCTTCATCTACTGTCCTTTCTCTGGATTCTTCCCATCCCATCACCCAAACAGGCACTGAACAGCCACCAAGACATAGGACACCCTTGTCCAAGGCCAACTTTTGCATTAAACCAACCACCCTCTAGCCTTAAAGTTATAAAACGCGGTTAATTTCCATTGTAAAAACTTCTAATGACATTCAGTACCTAATCTGCTATACCATACATTCTTAACACCATCCACACTGACGCCACCGATCCTCACATGAAGATTTTCAAGGTCCATGTATACCATATGAAGCTTTTTCCCCTTTATTTTATTCTCACTTAATTGTTTCATAACAAACACTTGATCCACAAACTCCCATTCCCTAAACAGTTCCTTCGCAGCATTTTCCTCACCCAGACATACCTTACAAACCCTGGTCAGCCACTCACACACGCAATCATCATCGTACCTAAACATCCCACCTGTAATCCCATTTCTCCTGGTGTCTTCCATTCTGCAACCTCTTCTTGCCCCACTTACATCCTCAGTTGCCTCTCCCTCAAGCATTCTTAAACTTACCTTAACCATATCCATCCTTGTGTTGTTCAGCTCTGCCTCTTCCATCTTACACATTTAACAGACCTTCAAAATGCTCACTCCATCAGCCCAAGACTGCATTCATTTCAGACACCACCTCACCCTCTGCATCTCATCTTTTCTTCTGAGATCCATTTCTACATTAACCTTTCTCTCTGCATTTAATTCGTTATAGAACAGCTTTTATACCGTTTAAAACCGTTTATACTTACATCTTTCCTCCTCCTCCTTCTCTCACACACACACACACACACACACACACACACACACACACACACACACACACACATATATATATATATATATATATATATATATATATATATATATATATATATATATGTATGTATGTATGTATGTATGTATGTATGTATATACTGTATATATGTATATATATATATATATATATATATATATATATATATATATATATACTGTATATATATATATATTTTACAAATATATATATATTATAATCATACTCTTTTACAAAGAAGCTTTCATTTCGGACGTTAAAGAAGGAGAGGAAGTAGCGCAAGAGAGGATGAAAGTGTCCTGAGAGCGTCCAATCTGGAGAGAGAGAGAGAGAGAGAGAGAGAGAGAGAGAGAGAGAGAGAGAGAGAGAGAGAGAGAGAGAGAGAAAGTCGAAAGGAAAACGAAAGAGAACTGCTGGTGATCGTTATAGCCCACACAATACCTTCAAGTGGAGACACGAGGAGGAATTCTTTGCGGCAAAAGAATCAGTAGTCGGAATTTCCCAAAATGCTTTCGATGATCAGGCATAAATAGAAAATTATCTTTTCTAACGATGAGACTTTTTTTTTTTTGTCTCCCAGATTCTGTAGATAATATTATTACAGATATTTTTTCCAATATGTAATTCGTCTTCATGATGATATCAATTCTCTCAATGATGTTATTATCACATACATGATATTCTTTTAGCAGGGATACCATAATTTACTTGTTTCTATTTTTGTTTCGTTACTTAATAATAGTGCCAGAAAAACTATATATGATATACGATGCTTATATTTTTTCCTTTTCCTATTTTTCTGTCCGGAAGATAATGAAAAAATTTCTTCTCTCTTTTATTATTAAAAATCTTATTCTGATTCTTTTTAGCTGGGCATTCTCTCTCTCTCTCTCTCTCTCTCTCTCTCTCTCTGTCCATTCATCATCTCTCAGCACTGGTCATTCCTAAGCTCCCGCAGGCAGGTTTCACAGACTTTGAAAGAAAACGCATCCTTAGGTGACTTTCGGATCCCCTCAGCTATTTGATGGAGGACAGATTAGGCTACTCTTCCTGTTCGTAAACTTGCCTGTAGGGAATCGCTTCGGCCAAACTTTACTTCCGTCGAACAAGTTATTATGACTGACGCCTTCGGCAGATTCTAAAAAAAGGGACAATGGGAAAAAATAATACTTCGTGAATATTTGGAAGCAATAAATCATGTTCAGGTTTCAAAGGCTGTCCGTAGTCGTTTCTCTCCCCGTTATCCGACTTTTTTTTTCATTTTCCGTTGACAGATTTTAGTTCAGATGCGCAAGCTGTTATGACTGAAGCCTTAAGGCAGGGGGTTTTTAAAGAAAAAGAGATAAAGGCCAGGTTAGGATTTGACGAGATTGTTTGAACTTTTAATGTTTTGTTTGTGTTTCTGATACAACAGCCACCCCAACAACTCCCGCTGGTTATGTCTGCTTCGATTTAAAATGGATGAAGTAATCCAGAGTGGGTATTTGAAAGAACTACAAACTTTTACATAGGCTGTAGGTATTACTAATATAGGTACAGCTAATACGAAAGTGAAATTTACATCATCCAGTTGTCAGTAAAAGTGAAGTTAAGTTAAGTATACTTTAGTTTAACCAGACCACTGAGCTGATTAACAGCTCTCCTAGGGCTGGCCCGAAGGATTAGATTCATTTTACGTGGCTAAGAACCAATTGGTTACCTAGCAACGGGACCTGCATCTTATTGTGGAATCTGAACCACAATATAGCGAGAAATGAATTTCTATCACCAGAAATAACTTCCTCAGCATCAGCAGAGGTAACAAAAGGGCTGTCTGCACAATACTATTCACAATAACTATTGCTATCACTACTGTTGCTATAATAATAATAATAATAATAATAATAATAATAATAATAATAATAATAATAATAACAACAATAACTAAATTTCAATTGTTCCCAAGAACAGATGCAACCTTTCACACCGTCGCTATGTAATGCAATTTCACTTCATTGTGTTCAATGCATCGTATGACTTACTAAAAACTTTTTAAAGTAGATTATGATAAACATTCTTTTTTTAGTAATAATAATAAAAGGCACTAAAAGTGACTGTAAGTTGAAAAAGGTCCTGACGACCAGAGACCTCTTATAGTATATATGATCAAGAGGAAAATAATAAGATTGAGGCCTAAGGATAATCGCCGATCCCCAGGGTACCTAATTACTAAGTTCCATCGGCATAAGAGAAGAATAAAGAATAAACTATAGTATTTCAAATTTTGACGAGCTCTCTCGAAGTTGACCGCCTTACTGACGGCTGGAGTTGGGAAAAGATGCCGAGAGCAATAAACTATAACAATCACTCCTTATAGAAAATGGATACAAAATTATAACAGCATAACAACGACAAGATGCATGGGCGGTGAACTGCTGACAACTAAGTTACTAACCGCGATGTGCCACAATTCGTCTCTGGTTTGGCGAAGTGGCGTAAGTCATTTTTTCCCCCTTCTGAGAAAATGGTCTTCAAATATTTTGACACATCATTCAGAGCCTCCGAACTGGCTCATCTTTTGAGGACACTTGGTTTGAAAATGTGACAACACACACAGCTGAAGTTTTGGTATGTTATGGAGTATCAAAAACTGAGTCACTTTGGCTGGAAAACTCGAAAACTTAAAACAAAAAAATGGGTTACGCCAGCTCGTCAACACGGGGACGAATTTATGTGGTGTAAGGTAACTCCTGACGGGAATCGCCATGTCCAGAATATACCAGATGTATGTAAATACATCGGTTCAATAAGAACTGTAATGCCACAAGTTCAAATGCCTGGTCTAAATACTATACTGGTGACTTATTTTGCCAGGGATATCAGTGATATTAAACTCCTAAAATATCGAAAGAACAGATAGAGGGATAAATCGAAGGAACAGATAGTGAGATAATGATGATTACTCTCGCGTTTCATCTGTTCTCTCTGAAACACATCAACTACCAAACGTTTAGTTGTGAGCTCAATCATGAATATTGCAAAATGATCAATGCCACTAATTTATTTTCAGCTCCACCAAGTAGCTTTTAATTCTGCATCGTCACGAAACACACAAGTTGAAGCTGATTTGAACTATAAATTGTGAATTAGTTTCGAATGTACCATTTACCCGGATTCAAGAGAACAATGATGCATTTGTTTCATATATCCTTATATCCATATAACATATTCTTCAACGTCCAACTTCCGTATAACACATTCTTCAACATCCAACATCCATGTAACATATTCTTCAACATCCAGCATCCATATAACATATTCTTCAACATCCAACATCCATATAACACATTCTTCAACGTCTAACACCCATATAACATATTCTTCAACATCCAACACCCATGTAACACATTCTTCAACATCCAACATCCATAAAACATATTCTTCAACATCCTTGTTGATTCAGCAAAAGGCTGGTGTACTGGTGAATGAACCCAAACGCTCATGCATCGAGATCATAAATATATAGTTCAAAACCCTGTTCGACTCAGCAAAACACTCATGAATGAGTGTAATTTATTCTTCAAGATCAAACCTAATTCAGTAAAGCACTCATGAATGAATGTAATGCATTCTTCGAGATAATAACTAATTCAGCACAACATTCAGTTAAACACTCATGAACGAATGTAATTCATTCTTCAAGTTCAAACCTAATGCTGC
>NC_089751.1:47740616-47748116 GCF_040412425.1 Macrobrachium rosenbergii | reverse complement strand
TTTTGCCATGCTTCGCGTCTGGATGAGTTTGGGTTTGTTGTGCGCTTCCACGTCGAATGTAAACAAGAAAGATGAACGGCAAACGCACAAAAATATTTGTCACTGTCAAATACTTCGTGCGTAAATATATATGCAAACATTCATATATATATACATATATATATATATATATATATATATATATATATATATATATATATATATATATATATATATATATAATGTATATATATATACAGAAAAACACTCCAACCATCCACAAACTAAACTAACACACACTATAATATATATATATATATATATATATATATATATATATATATATATATATATATATATATATATATATATATATATATATATATATATATATATATATATATATATATATATATATATATATATATGTGTGTGTGTGTGTGTGTGTGTGTGTGTGTGTGTGTGGGCAGAGCCCATATGATTTTGCTGATTTAAGAATAAATTTGATTTTATAATATTTTTCTTCATATTCACAATTACCTGACCAGTCGCTGACAGACAGACTCAAGAGTGAAATCAATGAACTTATCGCTAAATAAACACTAATACTGAAATCCTGCGGGGAATATGCGTTAAAATATAATTGTCATTAATAAGTCTAAAAGTAAAAAAAGTTGGAAGCCGATGATCATAAAAGTTAAGTGATTAAAAAGGATCGGGAGCTATTTTGGCAATAATCAAAATGACGGGGCAGAGGGTTAGATGCTACTCTGGTCTTCCTTTTGGAGGACAGAGTGACAAAATCCATGCAAGAAGGAGAGAGAGAGAGAGAGAGAGAGAGAGAGAGAGAGAGAGAGAGAGAGAGAGAGAGAGAGAGAGAGAGACAGTTATATAACTTCTCCACTGTATCATCAAACACTAGGAACGTGTTCTCAGTGCCGATACTCGTTCGACTGGCGAATTTTAGCGGCGCTGGCTCTGGTCAGTGATTGGACGGGAGACACTGCGAAAGGCAAGATGTCAAGAACCTCAGTTGGGCAGAACACTTGCCCAGAAAACCGAAAGGGGCACACCTCCACTTCCCTGAGCAACCGCACCTACAAATGAAAGAGCCAGAAACTCTTCAAAGCACCGGAATGACAACGAAGCGAGGCGTGTGGAGGATATAGTTAAGGAAGCCCTACAAATAGAAAAGCTCTTAACTGGAGACCCCTCCCTACCCCACCCACCTCCCCTCTCCCAACAAGAGAGAGTTTTGCTCGTTTGTAAATCGAGAGTATGGGCGGAAATGAGCGCTTAGGAGTAAACATTAAAGGCTTAGAAGGATAACGAAAGAAATCCGTTTCAGTGGAGCTGACGTGAGAGAAACATTACACAAGACGATGAATAATGAGACACACCACAGAGGCACACCGCCACATAAAAAGGCAACACGTTGACGGAATGTTCATTCGCCTTTCACTGACCTGCTTGCACATTGCTGATCTACCTGCTGCTATTTATTATAAATATTGAATGGCAATAAAATTGCTGTAAACATCTTTGATTTACTGGATTAGAAAATAGAGTTTCGTTGATTGCAGACGGCCTGAACGAAGAGCGCTAAGTTTGTGGAGATCAGGACTTCAGTGATTTTTCCCTTATCCCATAAACGTCCCTTTTTTTTTAAGATTCAGACGTTACTACATCCAGCATGAGGTCCTACTTTCAACCAAAGACACATCGCTCCCACCTATTTTTTCTTTTTCTGCTTCATAACTGAACTAATTGGTAGCATTAAGACGCCCAACTCGACAGACTTCGTTTAAGGAGGAATCAAGCGATTCGTTAGGCTGTAATCTCCTTTCAACAACAAAATCTTTTCGTTTTGCAGTTTCTTTGGAGTTAATTTTTTGTTTAAATATCATGTCTGTATTTCCACTACTGCCTGCGCCATCTACAAGCCATCTTATTTTGATTGTATTACTTGTGCTTTGAATGAGGACATTTTCCTCATCCTGAAAACGATCAAACTCCAAAATGTTTTTATCGAACTAAGAACAAAATTTCCTTCGGCCTGTATCTAACTTGTGTAAAACTTGTACTTGCGGTGCATTATGAGAATAAAACAAAATTAAGCTGTTTATTTCGGCCAGCTGACAAGGGAAATGGGTTAATAAACAACATAATAGTAATAATAAATTTACCATCACCTTTTCTGGTACTATACGAAAAGAACTTCTGGTGATTTCTTTTATAAACAGGGGGATTTGAATAGTAAAAAGAATAAAAATGCTTAATAAAAATAACAATAACAATTTGGTTTATGAAACATAATTTAATAGATATATATATATATATATATATATATATATATATATATATATATATATACATATACGTATATATATATATATATGTGTATATGTATATATTTGTATGTACATATATATTTGTATGTACACATACACACATAAAATATATACTGTATATATATATATATATATATATATATATATATATATATATATATATATATATATATCACAATCGTACGGTTAACTAATGCCTTCAAGTAATGTACTTTTACAAAAGTAATGGCCGTTTTGCTTATGTGTACACATACAGTAAACAGAAATTGCAAAATAAGCGTACATACTAGCGTGTACACACACACAGAGAGAGAGAGAGAGAGAGAGAGAGAGAGAGAGAGAGAGAGAGAGAGAGAGAGAGAGAGAGAGGACGTAAAGATCAAAGTGAGTGAAGAATGACCGGGGGAGAGAATGAAATATGGAAAGGGGATGGAAACGCTAAGTGAATAACAGGTAAGAATTACGAGGGGACGGGAGAGAAATAAAAAAAAAAATGGCTGAAATTGGGGAAAAGAAACTTGGGGAAGAAAACAGCAATAAGTCTGGCATTAGGAAGAACACGTCAATAAAAGAAAAAATAACGGACGAAAATGTACGTAAGAAAATAAGATATGGATAAGTTCGGATGCACGCGAAAAGAAAATTAAAAGAGGGAAATGGGTTAGGCGGAAGAGGGAAGAAGGGTGTAACCGGGGAAGTTTCCGATAAGTGCCACAGAGTTATCGGAAGAAAGGCTGGTCGAAGAGGGCAAGTGTAAAAAAAAAAAAAAAAAAAAAATATACCTGATAACAAACGTACTGGGGTTGATAGCGACGTAACACAAGCAAGAGCCCGTGCTGGCATATAGCTAGCTCGATCATAACAGCGACAGCAAAATATGGTAAGTTTGAAACTCATCCCTCCAACACCCACAACCTACAAAAAATAAGGCAAGATAAAGAAGCACATTGGAAATCGAACTAAAATAGAGGAAAAAAACTTAAATAAAGTCACTGACTCACGAAAAGCTCAGAGGTTACTGAGATTCAAAGCTAAGACTTCGCTTAAAATTATATAAAAAAATAACTCAATAATCGCAACTTAGATATTGGACGAAAAAGAAACAAAACCAAAAACATGTTTAAAAAATGGTTACTGGTTTCCGCAACTTTCTACCGTTACTGAAGAGCGATTCAAAATCCATGAAAAAGAGGGAATGTAAATATATAAAAAAAAAGAAAAAAAGAAAACGCTGCATGGAGATCGAACGAAAATAGGAAAAGAAAATAAAATATGGCTTAGATATAGATATTGGTTTCCATTTGAATATCGAATGTATTCATCCTCAAAATACGGAATTTATGCGAGGTTTAACCATAAAATATCCTTTCTCCTGCCGAGAGGAACAGGACCCATTCCTTCTTTTCTATTTATCATTACTCAACGCGAGATTATCTGAATTCGTTCGCTAGAGAGAGAGAGAGAGAGAGAGAGAGAGAGAGAGAGAGGGGAGAAGGGGTTGGGGAAATAAGGGTGTAGAATGCAGTTATCGGTAACAGGTAAATTTCTCTCTCTCTCTCTCTCTCTCTCTCTCTCTCTCTCTCTCTCTCTCTCATAATGAATTTCTTTTAAGGGGATTTGTTGTAATGAGACGCAGCTGAGCACCGGGGAGAAAGTTAGCTAGGAATTAGATAAAGGCGAATTAGATGGAATAAATGATGTAGAGAAAATGAGACAGAATTACTAGCAAGGGGTTAGGACTCTAACTTAGGCCTCTCTATGCCTAAGATTATTGGTCGACAAAAAGTGATTACTGAAGGGATACATACATACATACATACATACATACATACATACATACATACATACATACATACATACACACACACACACACACACACACACGCACACACACACACACACACACACACATATATATATATATATATATATATATATATATATATATATATATATATATAGGCAAATGCCACGAAGGAAAGTGAAACAACAGGATTGGTGCTAGGCCTTTCGACACAACGGTCCTTTACCAGCGGTACTAGCTAGTAAAAGACCGTTGTGTCGAAAGGTCTAGCACCACTCCGTTGTTTCAGTTTCCTTCGTGACATTTGCATTTATTTATATATTCACCACGTTCTATATTTTCGTCATTCAGTTATACATACATACACACACACACACACACACACATATATATATATATATATATATATATATATATATATATATATATATATATATATATACATATATATATATATATAATATATAAACTTATATTTATATATATATATATATATATACTAGAACTCCATAACAAACTCCAAACAACCAACAACATCATCTCTTTCTGTCAGTTACCTTTGATCTTACATCACCTAGCACAATCAACCTCTCACGTTCTCCAAACTCAACCAGGTACATATTCGACTATCGCTAAAGTATTCTTTTTCCCTTTCATTTTTTTTCCTCACTATTTACGACTCTTTATTCTGACACACTCACCCTTACCCTTACAATCACTGAACTAGCATATTTGTTTTATCACACATCCAGAGTCTTCTTGACACTACAAATTCTACTCCTTCCACTCCCCTATATGTGAACAAGCAAATAATATCTGGTACAATTATTTATCCTTGTAAATTTTTAGCTCACTTGATTATCTTCCTGGATTATTTTTTTATGAGACAGAGAAACGAAGAACAAAGGCCACAGAATCTGATGTTCAGAGGTTGAAGCTGGATATAACAAAAGGTATACTGGCAAAAACGAGCGTAGAAATTAGAACGGAAAAATGGAGATTCTTGTTTAAAGTTTTTGTTCTGCTTTATATATAGGAAGATTTTACACCCCAAGCTTGAACGCTGCATGTATGCGAGGCTTGCGATTTAGTAAACATTTTCCATAAAGAAGATTTAAGCAAACGTTTTCATATATGTATAGCCTTCGCATTGTTTTCCGGCGTGAGCTGAATAATGGTCGGAAGGGGAAACCACAAAAAGAGACAACAGCTTTGTGTCAGCAGCACCCAGATTCAGAGGGGCAAATGATCCCTGTCGTTACTTTGAATGACAAAACCCATAACATTTCAAAGTCTCTGCCATGATGGCTAATGTGCAGGGGGGGAGGAGGGAGGAAGCATTTAAAGCCCTAAATATCGCTTTATTTTTGTTTTAAAACACTGCATAAAAACGCTTGAATACGGCTTTGAGTTTTGCAGAGGCGCAGGTGACTATTCTATTGTAGAACGACCAACGCGTGATCTCCATGATCGATGGCTGGCTAAAATATCCCATTTTTTTTAGCGCAAATCCGGCCATTTCGAGGTGCAACGCTGACAAAACATCGCCTGATTCACTCTTAATAATTGCGGTTTTCATCAGTGCTTCCCTTCATCCACAATAAAGGACTTCTGAGACTCATTGACAGTCGATCTCATGAAAATATCAAACGATTTCCTGCAAGAATGACAATGGGGAGCTGCACACAATCACGACTGATTGCAACAAGCAAACTTTTTAGTTTCTAAAATTTTGGTAAAACCAGAGATTTGAACGTCACACACACACACACACACACACACACACACACACACACACACACACACACACACACACATATATATATATATATATATATATATATATATATATATATATATATATATATATATATATATAAACAACTTTGAGACAGTTACTGCAAAGCAGCTTTGAACCCTAAGTTAGCTTAAGTTAGGTTTCATTGGTGAGTTGCTTCCATCTCCTCCTGAATATCGTAAGACTGCTACAACACACACACGCATGCGCGCACACACACACGCATGCGCGCACACACACACACATATAGACATATATATATATATATATATATATATATATATATATATATATATATATATATATATATATAAAACATTCAGGCGTTCCCCTAATTAAGGACAATGGTCATCACCGCATCCAAACTTAAAATGCTGAAACGTAGATGAGCCCCCTGCATAAAACTTCTACAACACTAGCCACTTCATACGCCTACACAACAGGCGTACCAACAGCATATCGAACCCTTTTACACACGCCGAGTCATTCACTTCTTTCTTCTTTATATACAGAAATAAATGCATGAACAGATAATTTCTGAAGCAAAATTGATTTGGAGCTGATTAATGCAGAAACAAATAAAAAACACATTACTAAAAGATTCAATTAAGCTGTGTACTTTATAATATGACCCATATATAAAAGAACTGCTCGCATTCATTCCAGTCAATCACACAATCTTATATAGAATTCGACGTGACTGTTCATTTCATTTGCTTCCCATTCCTTGGTTAATTCAGCGACTTCCGTTCTACATAGTATGAGAAATCGGCGTTAAGCATTTCCACAAAAGAGAAATGAACAAAACTGAGCCCGTAAATACATATCATTACTGCTTGAGGTTTGCCATTCTCCTCCAATAACAGCACTCACTCTTTCACACACTTGCAGAGAGAGAGAGAGAGAGAGAGAGAGAGAGAGAGAGAGATGATTATTCTTCCCTACTTTTCTTCCATCTTTCATTCGGCTTGCAACACTCCCCCTAATGCGTTTAATGGCATTTATATCGGGGTCCGGCCGAGTACTGATCTTCCGTAATTAGTTTCCTGAATAGTGTCAAGTAGGAGGACAGCTTTCCCTCGCGAGGTGCCAATTGTGGTTTCTCTTAGGAAGTTTAGTTTCGTTCTCTTGATACCTATTCATTCACTCATTTGTGTCTTATTCGCCGCATATCAGCTGCACTACACACAAGATAGTTTTAGTAGCTGAGATCTTTCATGCCGGTTTGACTTTTCGCCAAAAGCACTGCTCTTTTTTATTTGCATTTAATTTTTATTGGGTAGTCATACATCCAAAACTGCTTATAGACTGATCTATAATCTATGGACTCTTCGGTGTATTTATTATTAATTCTTTAAAATATTTATCTTCAAAGTCCAAGTACTTATATAAATTCTAAGGCGCGACAGTACAGCATCTTTTCAAACACTCTTAGAAGATTATAGAATTCAGGCCAAAGATCAAGAGCTGGAACCTATGAGGTCATTCAGGGCTCAGAGGGGAATTGACAGTAAGAAGGTTTGAAAAGTGTAACAGGAGGAAAACTTCGCGATGGCACTATGAAACGA
>NC_089751.1:47708116-47733116 GCF_040412425.1 Macrobrachium rosenbergii | reverse complement strand
TCGCTAAGAGAAGATTTATAATGCATCTGCATTTGTGTGTTCGGCCTATTGATTGACTGACTGGTCTTGACCGCAAACTGGTGTTTATGTACGTTTGAGACCTTATAATATGACGATATCACAAGGAGGATTAGTGGTATAACTTGGCCGTAAATCAAAATTATTGTTATACAATGTCTCCACGTGTAACATTTTCTTTTCTCTCTGAATAGTGTCAAGGTTAAACCTCATAAACAAAGTAGTAGACGAAATTCATCGGAATATCTGGATAAATTAATTACATAGCAAGGGATCGACCTTTTCGTTATAGGAAGGAAAGTTTAGCGTGACGGCCTCCACACTCGAGTTTCTTGTCTACAATGCAATCAGTCACCGATGACTAACACGCATCAAGTAATGGTCGATAAAAAAGACCTATGATTCCAATTGCGCTTCTATAGTTCTGGGACGATACTTCTACAAGTGATAATTCAAACTTCCAAAACGGACACCAAGAAAAGTCCAATAGCAACCATGTCTTCAGTTATCGGCACGTTATCCATAACACGTGCTTCTACTCCAATCAATGAATTTAGATCCGACACAGGGAATTTTAGGAACGCTAGGAATCTCGAGCAAAAGACATTTAACAGCAAAATTGCGCACACAGATACATGTACATAAAGAAATGCTCACGTGAATATACGATGAGTGCATAACAACTTTGTCATTTTCAAACATTACATTTCTCATCACAGACACACTTGCGCACTAATACGCATGTGAGCAAAAGAAATGTACACCACTATACTCACATGTACGCATGTGCACTTTTGCATGGTTATGATTACAGCAAGAAAGATGGGTTTAGATATAAAGTAGGCAAATGAAGAGAACGATTGGAACATAACATTAAGGCCAAAGGCCAAGCGCTGGGACCTATGAGGTCACCCCCCCTGAAAGGGAAATTGAGAGTAGAAAGGGTTTAAAGGTGCAACAGGAGGAAAACTTCGCAGCTGCCCTATGATGCAATTGTTAGGAGAGGGAAGAAAGGAAGATGGAAGAAAGAGAATACGAAAGGAGATACAGTAAAAGGAATGAAAGGGGTTGCAGCTAGGTGCCGAAGGGACGCTGTAGAGAACCTTCAGTGGTGGCTACAGTACGCCGCGTGAGGTACACTGACGGCACTAAACCCCTAAGAAGAGATGAAGAAAAGGTCAGTAAATACTAAACAACAATGTTCATTTGAGTAAGTGCCTCAGGTTCGATCTGAAATTTGAGGAATCTTGTACTGTACAATGTTGCATAAAACCAGAGACAAACATTTCAAAAACATGCTTCGTCTTCCTACTCCTAAATCTATACATCTGGATTCAGAAAAATATTAAAATCATTCATTCGTTAACATATATCAGTCTCAATATATGGACACTGGCAAGAATACAGACAGACTTCTCATAACTGGACCAACAAGTCTTCAATTCCGCGAGAATCAGCAATTCTCAGACTGCTTTTTCTACTGATTGCCTTATTCTCTTTTCCTCAAGCTTTGGAATTTTCTTACTGCTTTTGTTTCCCTTGATGACTACAATCCTCCACCTTACAAGACGGAGATCTATAACTTATGGCGTTAAAAGTCCCTTTTCTCCACCGCTTGAAAGCTTTGGAACTAACCCAGTTTTCCTCTACAACAGCAAGAGCTACTACCAACACATACATGAACAACATCAAACAAAGTCAAACAGAAAGACCAGCAGCTGGAAACTTTCAAGAATGAAAGGAGGACGATTTTTAGAGGTAAAATGGTCGCCATATGAACGAGGAAGAAAAGGGGGACTTCAAGTAGGTTACTGATATGAAGACAGAAAAGGTTTGGAGAGAAAACAGATCCCTTGTGGACACCAGGTGGAATTAAAACAGCCACGCTTCTCCGTAAAAGCCTGTACATGCAGTTGACTCCAATGCGAATGATAAACGTGTGTGTGAGAGAAGGAGAGAGAAAAAAACTGGGAAATACTGGGACAAAGCTCATCTACAATCTCCCTGAGAAACGAAAAAGAATGACGTTAGACCTACTGGCTTTTCTCGGGTTCTGAAATATCAGCTGTGTGAATTTTCCTTACGTACAATTTTCTTTTTTTTTTTCCTAAGTATTATCACTAATCAGTGGCCTTCCAGACCACCTTTCCATATAAACAAGCTGATGATCATAACTAACAGTGAAAAATTAAAATTCCCTATTTATATAAGCATCTTATCTCACTCTCAGGCACATTTATTATATATATATATATATATATATATATATATATATATATATATATATATATATATATATATATATATATATATTTGTGTGAATGTGCAATATACACACACTTCTTATCCAACTTGTGACTCTTGGCCAACGCAAGAAGACTAATACAAATGGCTACATGTAAAATCCTGCCTAATTTGAGATTCAAGGTCAAATACAGGTAGCTAACTCATCTGAGCCAGGCCATCCAGCGAGTCAGGAGCGGAGAATTAATCTCGACAGGTGACACTCAAACAAGGAGCCGCATCCCTAATTAACTGCCTTTTGGCAGGTAAAGAGGATCACCTGGGAATTGCATTTGCATCTTATTACTCCATCAATAGTTGAACGAGGGAACATTATCTCCACTACATCTCGTTTGTGTGCCAAGGCTTATTTGGTGAGTGTGCAACTTGAAATGAGAATGTTCAGGAGGACTTCTGTACAAATGTTCACAAAGATGTTCGGGTAACATTCGTACAGACGTTCAAATCATGCACGCGTATTCTCACATCGCGACTCATTCCGATTTCCATTTAGATTTTCATGAGGTTTTTCATACTCATGTTCATGTAGAAGTTCTTGCTGGTCAAAATGAATGGAAGATAAATGTGTTCAAAAAGGATTTCATTCACAACAAGACCTATTTCTTTAGAAAAACACTGAAGATAATTTGTCATCTCTTCAAACACTTGATATGAAACACTCTTGCGGGTCTTCATTTTCACTCTAAAATGACATACAGTGATTAATCAATATTTTCCTTGTATAGTCTTTAATGTTATTTACCTGTTTGAATATTCACACTCATAAGCGTAATATTAATTGCAAAATCCGAGGAGGGGGCGAGAATTGCTACACGTCTGAATGCCACGAATGAATTGATAAGAAAATACCACGAAATGATGTTTACGCTGTTACCGAGAGATGACGCAGATTGGGCTGAAAAGGACCTTGGCTTAAATGTTAATGTCAGGGTTGAGTCGCCCAGAATAGCAGTCGCGGCCGCCACTGAATTAGTCCGGACTGCTGTTTTGGAGGAGAGGAATAAAAGTAAGAACTGGGGGACTAATATTTACGACTGACTGTGGTTGTAAATGACACTCGTGAGTTTATTTCTACTTCTACCGTGAAAGATACACCAGTTATATATAAAATACTTTTTGATTCATTCTGGGGGGGGGGAAGCACCTAAGCGTAGGTTCTTGAAAGAACAGGAGCTGATAATTTAACAATGAATGAATTTTCCAGCAAGGTGAAAAGTGGAGTAAGGTAAAGTGGAAGGAGCTGGAATGCTAAGTGAGTGGAGATTACAGAGCACTGCAAGAGGCACCCTGTGAGGTAGATCACGGCGCCCCCTCCCCCTTCTACCCCCTCCCTCCTTCCCCATCCTCAACGGGCCCTTAGTTTTCAGGGTATGCTCCTAATGTGGTGTGATAAGTGTCCTAACTCAGATGGATACTTGTTGACGTTCCAAGTGCATCTCGTGGCCTTAAAACAAGTTAAAAACAATTGATTTTCTTTGAGACAGGAGGACTTCTTTATGACTCAAGGTTCATTCTTCATATCACTGGAGATGTGGTGACATGATGTGAAGGAACTGAAGCGATGAAGCACGAACAAAGCATGTGACATTTGGGGAATCTTCACGCATTATTTTCGTATATAAATGAACTGACTTGATCAACGTTAAAAGTCGTGGGTTCATTATAGCCTAAAAATATCATTAATACTTTACAAATTAAATGAGGTTTTTAATCATGAAAACCAAAACAGGGTAAATGCATTAAAGGGATTAGCTTTCTGATTATAGGTCCGTCAATATGAATGAGATGTGGTATTCAGCACACTTCATTTGGTAATAAAATGTATTTTCTGTTGCGTACAGGAGTTTGCCTATGGAGTGGCAGAGTGTATCTGCACGACATTCGGAGTTAGAAGTTACATAAAGCGGACTGATAAAATACTCCAACAACTATGAGAAGATATTAACTGTAGCACAAAATACAACGAATCTCGAAATTATCAACGACAGCTTATAAAAAGTTATAATTAAAAAAATGTTGATTATGTTAAAATGGACTCCATTCAGCAATGGAGTTGAAGATTACAGTTAACAACCAAGAATTGTCAGTTACATTTCTTAACCTACTCTTTGCCTGGTTTGTTCGTATCGTTCATCATTAAAAGAGGTTTGCGAAATCACCTGGCTTTTCTACTTTCTGGACTTTTGATTCAGTGTTAACAATCAAAGAAATGTTCATCTAACTTAGACGGGACTCAAGTGACTCTAAGTTAGGTTGACTTACGTTTAGTTCTAATTACGGTTCTTCCGGCTTCAAGTACACTGATTACGTCAGAAATGGGGTTAGTTAACGGGAAACGTTTCAAGCGTTAATCTCCGTTACGCTCTGACTCAATAAGTTCGCAAAGCTAAATCGACAGACTGATGAACATATACAAACATAAATAACAACAAAAGAAAGAACAGACTATGTAAGGCGCTTTATAGGGGCCGTGCAGCAATTCTTAAGCTCACGAAAACCAGCATCTGTGTTACGACTTTATACTAGAGGGAGTGAGAGGCGTTTGGTATCAGCATTGGTACTTCTTCACCTTTCAACAGAATGATGGTGCTGGTGAGTAAAAAAAATCGTGCTAATTATTGGGGAGTAGGCACTACAGGCAACAGTGAAAACCCCTCTGTTGAAACAGAGATACCTTCCGTCGAAGGTATAAATCACTGAATGTTGTCGAAAACAAAACGAAAAAATACCGCTTCTATCACCTTTCCTTTCCCATAACAAAGATCAAGGGAGGCGGGGCACATCCCGCAAAGAGAACAATATTTGTAATCGCGGTATAAACAGATCCAAAGAGTGTGATGCACACACTATCGCTTCTGAAGGTGTAAGACTAAACAATACCGAATTTTCATGCAACATCCGATGATATAACTTTCCAAGCGACATCAGAAATAAAGTTTGGAGTCGGCGATACAAGTTATGGTCAAATACTATGAATCACGATGAACAAGTTAAAGTATTAGCCAGAGTAATTTTGTAAATAACTTTCTTGGTACTCACAACCAGCTGTAGATTTCACCTGTGCAGTTCTGTGGCAGGAAATGAAGACAAGCTCATCGACTCAAACCCTGGAATGAAGAATTCTGCTTTAGACTGACTTTCAGGAACTCCAGTTTTAAACAGAAAAAATTCGGTCACGCTTGCAAAAGTGACAACAAATTCAAATATATTTGTCATAGGACTTCGAATATTTACATTCTTTTTATATCAACGCCCTAAAATGACCCGTGACCCATATGAACCCTTTCCATGACCCACCTAGACTAACCCGAGGTCAGCTAGATCCATCTGCCTCCATAAAGTTGTAGCAATAGAATTATGATTTGAATTTTAAGTTTCACTCATCTAGAAAATTTAATGTATGTGTTCATTAGGTAGTGTCCCAAGGTCTGAATATATGAAGCTTGGCATTTTTCTAACGTCTATCAGTGTTCTCTATTTGGCCGCAAAAGGAATTGGAATATAAAATTTAGGCCAAAGGCCAAGCGCTGGGGTCTATGAGGTCATTCAGCGCTGAAAGGGAAATTGAGAGTAGAAAGGTTTTAGGAGTGTAGCAGGAGGAAAACCTCAAAGCAGTTGCACGATGAAACAAATGTTAGGAGAGGGCCGAAAGTAAGATAAAGAAAAACATGAACGGAGGTACAATATAAAAGGAATAAAAGGGGTGGAAGCTAGGGGCTGAAGGGATGATGTATAAAACCGTTAGTAATGTCTACAGGGCACCGCGTGAGGTGCACTGACGGTACTGCCTGGGTTCTGGATTAAATTAATTGTCAACGCTGATGATTATAACCATACAAGCTATACATTACCGAATAAAACCATACAAGACAATGAACAAAGAAAACAAAAACAGAAAGTGCAACAATAAAACTGACGCAAGACAAAACAATTCTAATGTCTACACAAATTCACTGTAACAACTCAAGGGTCTTTTTGTCTCTTGTATTTGGCAGAATGCGATTGTTCACTGTATGTCAATAATATTAAAACTGACAATACAATTTATACAAATAAACCTCACATATCCCATGCACCATTCAAGGCAAAAGGTTTTTTTTTCAGTCATGATGCATTTAAAATTAAAAGTAGCTGTAAAAAAAAAAAGGCTCTGCAAAGAAGACGACCTTTACATGATAATCCGGTAAGAAGTTCTCTCTCTGAATACCTTGATCAATACACCTTTAAAAAAAAGAAAGTTTTGACTAATGAAAACAAAAAAGCAACTCTGTTCGCATCCATCCTTACGCAAGCAAAGCCTCAAACACAAGACTGAAGGCAATGGAGCAAAGGCTAATGTACTCTGGTATATTTGCCCGCAATTACTGGGACTAAATACTCCAAGTGTATCACAGGTATAGGCAAATTGCAAGGGGAAACCAATATATATGTCAAGTAGTACAATTTGACTGACGTCCAGTATTCGTTATGAAGCAAGCGGAGATTCGTGTTCCACGATAGGCACATGTTTCCTGCCTCAGTTTGAAGTCAATAATAAAGTGACTATAAACTAACAGGTAAAAATGTGCAAAAATGATCAGGTTTTTGGCAGGATGATTTTTTCTGTTGCAGTTTTTTTTCTTGGGCAATACGTTACTACCCTAATACAATTCTCTTTGCATTTTAATGATTTACTTACATTTTTATCTTTTTATTTACTAATCTGCTAATTTATTTTTCCTTTTTTAATAAGTGATATCTTCTTTCTGCATTTCCCTTTACCTTCAGTTACTTCTTTCTAATATACACCATATTGACTGGAAGCTAGAATTTCAAGTTAATGGCCCCTTTGGTGGGCTTGTTCCATATTAATAAGGTTCAACTTCTGAATAATAATAATAATAATAATAATAATAATAATAATAATAATAATAATAATAATAATAATAATAATAATAAGGAAAAAGCGTTTCTGTAGTTTCTGTCATGCTTATTACATCTTCTTTAATGTAAAGGGTTGACAGTTGAAAGAACTGCAAAAGAGCACCTCGAAGACGAGGAAGTCAGAGAGAAAACTGACGCAACGATAAACTGGCATTGAGATTGATATACTTGGAAGTTTTTTGCAATTAGATTCATCCAAGACTCAGCAATAAAAGTAAGAATATGACTATGGCTTTTTCTCCTTTACGTGTATATAATTATATTATATATACATGTGTGTACATTTATATATATATATATATATATATATATATATATATATATATATATATATATATATATATACACACCGAAATGTGTTTATATATATACATATGTGTGCGTGCGTGTATGTACAAATTACAATAGTCGCTTTTCTCAGCGTTACCGGACATTTCCTAAGATCGATATCCAATGCTTTCGACAAATTACGATCTAATAATTTCAATATCCATATAGCAACGTGAACATTACTTGGCAGTACAAGAACGCTCTTGTTTACTCTTGTTGTAAAATGTTCTTTTCTAACGCAAAAACCAAAGAGAGAGAGAGAGAGAGAGAGAGAGAGAGAGAGAGAGAGAGAGAGAGAGAGAGAGAGAGAGAGAGATTTACATAATTTTCGCGTAATCTTTTACATTACGAGAATGTCGGAAGAGCAAGAAAGTGAATTATTCCTATACCTTTTCCTTCTTTTCATTCCATCACCTCCTCCTACCATTCTTCTTCCCCTTACGTAAAAAAGGAAGCCAGGAGAAAACTAAGAGAAAGGAAAGGTAATCCAACAACAAGAGTTGATAGAGGGAATGAGAAACCAGGCAATTTGTGTGTTTGTGTGTATAGAGTGACGATATTGATGGTGAAATAGTTACGGATAGGGGAAGGGTGTGAGAGGAAGGGGAGGGGAGGCTGGCTGATTGGGAGTCATGCGATGGGTGGGGGTGGGAGAAAACTTTGGTTGAGAGAGAGAGAGAGAGAGAGAGAGAGTCTTGTTCTTTTATTCGTAGGCGTCAAGATGGCTAACCATGGAGAGAGAGAGAGAGAGAGAGAGAGAGAGAGAGAGAGAGAGAGAGAGAGAATTATTTACACACATACACACACACATATTTGTTAATATTTTACACACACACACACACACACACACACACATATATATATATATATATATATATATATATATATATATATATATATATATATATATTATAAACAGATACATACACACAACACACAACACACACACACACACACACATATATATATATAATATATATATATATATATATATATATATATATATATACATCACTTTTATATATTATACATTCTTCTGAAAGAGAACGTGTTTACATATTCTATTACAACCTTTAACCACGTAATACAACGTTGTTGCCGAATCAATTAACAACGCTTTCTCTTGCCATTGAGATAATTTCACAAGATCTCCATATGCATGTTTGTACGAACGTAAGTACACACAGTATGTTCCAGTTCCCATCTTCTTACTTCAGATAATTGTCTGTGCTGCTATTGCGTCATCAAGGCTTTGCGGCAACTTTTGCATGCATCCTGTCCTACTTTCGTGTCTTCGGCCAATGGTAACCCGAGTTCGCTTAGACGCAGATGATATAATGATTGATGTTTACTCTGCTGACATTTCTGAGATCCTTCGGTTTGACGTCATTCTCTCTCTCTCTCTCTCTCTCTCTCTCTCTCTCTCTCTCTCTCTCTCTCTCTCTCCAAGTTCGCAAAGAAAATGGGTCTGGTTCAACCGTCTGCCATCAGTTTTACACTTTTTACCTTTTATTTTCAGTGGTGAAAAGGCAAAGGCTGTCGGAAGTGCCTTTATCAAATTAGGTCATTACACGATAAAATAAAATAAATATACAAAAATTTAAAGAAACGTATAGCAATTGATCAGTGATTTTCCCTTCATCAATAATATCTTGAAGCTGAAGGAGTTCAGGGAACGCAGAGAAAGGCAACGGGTTATAATTTCTGGAATGGTTCAAATGACTGTTCAAGCCGGTTGACTTTCGAGTTAGTGATGTCCGTGATTGTGAAGGCTCGAAAATTCAAAAGTCGACCAAACAGCAGGACTGAGTAAGTCGTTACGATAACGAATATGACATTCAACTCGTTAAATATATTCAGCTTCTTAAGAAGCCTTGCTCTAAAATGTAGGCAATGAATATGAAACACTTATTTTACATTTCAAGTCTCCCATTTTGACCTTTAGTATTGAAGAGCGCGATAGGAAAGTGAGCACTTAGGGGTTCCTCTAAATTTCATAAATTTCTATACAAGTTTCAGTTTATTTATATTGTACTCTCTGCCATACGATAGAAGGCTGTATAACCGGCCGTGAAATATACGATTTTTTACTTTACAGAAGAAATAATACCAGGAGAGAGAGAGAGAGAGAGAGAGAGAGAGAGAGAGAGAGAGAGAGAGAGAGAGAGAGAGAAATCGACAATACCTTTGTAGTTTAGTTTTGACTGAGCTAAAATCTGAGGTTTTTTTGAACAATAGTTTCAAATTCGGCAAGTTTTAATTTAACAGTCTTACTTGGAGTATAGAGATCCAGTGAAAATTTTCTCACGTATCTTCTCACCTATTAAAAATTAATAATCAGTTCTCGAGTGATATTACGTCATTGACTTTGTTACAAAGTTACATTTATAATTATTGATTATTTATCGCAGTTAACGCAAAACAAGTATAACCTAACATTAAAAACGGTGATATTGATATCGTGTTAACAAGAAGGCCGTAATATTTTAAGTATGAAAATGGTTAAAATAATTTTCAAGTTAGATACATTTATCTCAAATTTTGCTTTGGTAATGATAAATTACATCCATAATAATGTATTCATGATTACTGAATAATTAGAAAAAAATATGAAGATGAAGCTTCTGTGTTTTTTAGCCAAATCATTTTAAAATGACAAGTTCTTAGTTTTGAAGCTAAAGTACGATATCTCCCTTGAGCAAACAATTCTTTAATTTAATGGGAAAAAGTGCGGTATGTGAATAATGAGGAATTAGTCTTCAATCGAATGGGAACATTAGTATTGTCTTCGCCTCTCAGTGAATAATGTGCTCAATGTTGAAAAAGAGTTTATATAAGAACCCTCGCTATTAAGAAAGTGAAAAAACTAATAAGTCAATATACAAAGACCCCAAGAATGTCACTGACATAAATTTCAAATATCATTTCACTGCAACACACCTGTTAATCCTGGCTTATATTTAATTCAGAAAAATAATTTGCGAATTCGTTTGCTCCATCTCATACAACGACGCATAACTTCGTGACTTTGAAATAGACGTCAAATGACTCCTTTTTACTGTAGGTCAAGAAATAATTAAAAATCTTGAGAACAAAAATGTCTTTGTCTTCGCTCAACATTGCTAATTTACTTAACTCTTTTTAGTTTTCTGTAAAAGAAAACTATTGTGACGGCTTTGTCTGTCCGTCCGCACTTTTTCTGTCCACACTTTTTCTGTCCACACTTTTTCTGTCCGCACTTTTTCTGTCCACACTTTTTCTGTCCGCCCTCAGATCTTAAAAACCACTGAGGCTAGAGGACTGCAAATTGGTGTGTTGATCATCCATCCTCCAATCATCAAACCCAAACTGCAGCCCTCTAGCCTCAGCAGTTTATTTTAGTTTATTTATTTTATTTTATTTAAGGCTAAAGTTAGCAATAATCGTGCTTCCGGCAACGTAACAACTCAGGCCACCATGGCCGGCTGAGGGTTTCATGGGCCGCGGTTCATATAGCATTACACCGAGACCAGCGAAAGATAGATCTATTTTCGGTGGCCTTGATTATACGTTGTACCGGCTGTACAGAAAACTCGATTGCGCCGAAGATACTTCGGCGCATTTTCTTCTTTTTTTTTGTTTACCAACTGACAGACGCATTAGTGATTGACCCTATCTTGAAGTCACTGACGCCCAGAAATGATAAACCGTTTTTTTAGTACATCAATGACGAGGTTTGATGGTGATGTCTTCGGCCTCAAAGGCTGGACTTCACTAAGCTGTACTTTATTTTTGTGACGTCACATACCTCCAAGGGGACACTGACGAACAATTTCTCTCGTGACGTCACTGGCCTCCGTGGGTAAACCTGATAACTTGGTCTTTTAGTGACAGAAGCGACCCCAATGCTGTTATGAAATTCTTGATTGACACCGACAGTGAAACCTGATTGGCTCTTTTATCCTTTGACTCTGCAGATCGCAATGGCGAGATCGCATTCGATATTATTCTGTGATGTTATTATTCAAAGCACATCCTTAGATCCGTGTCATGCCGCAGGCTCATCAGGGGCACCGGACTCTGCAAGATGTCAGCAATACCTAAGTAAAACTTTCATTATTTCTAAGTTTTTGCTTCACTGGTTTTACCCGATTAGTAGCCATTTCGGATTTGAGTTGTAAAAATAATTTTTTATGCATTTTGTTTCTATATATCTGCATTATGCTGCGGATACACTGGAAATGGAAAAAGCCATAAGACTAAACCTTGTTGCAGGAAATGCTGTGTTCTCTGACCTTGGCCTTAAGAGCTTCCATTTATTGGGTAATTTTAAAATCGCCGTTCTCTAGAGTATTTGTTTCTCTATTTCTCACTCTATAGAATAAACACTAATCTCTATCTCTCCTTCTTTCTGAAAACTCAACTGCGTGTGTTTAAATGCTGCCCAAATTTGGTGATTTAGACATTCAGACAATATGACATGTTCTCTCTCTCTCTCTCTCTCTCTCTCTCTCTCTCTCTCTCTCTCTCTCTAAAATGGCTTGTTTTTAAAATGCATTTATAACTATTCTCTGAAAACTCAACTGTGTGTGTGTGTGTGTGTGTGTGTTGGTATGCTGGCCAAATTTGGTGCTGCAGACAATATGACATTCTCTCTCTCTCTCTCTCTCTCTCTCTCTCTAAAAGGGCCTGCGTCATACAATGCTTCTGATTGAAACTCTTCTCTCTTGCAGGTGTAATGTCGTGAGGAAGCGGTGCCCAGCAATGGCTAACTGTGCCCGTGGCTACCCGGCACCTTCCTGCCCAACCAGCAGCACTTTTGCGCCGACGTCACATCCCCTACACGCACACCACGCTAATGGTTAGTTCAGTCAGAGCTACTCTCTCTCTCTCTCTCTCTCTCTCTCTGTTATAACTGAATCACGAAAAATGGAACGTGATGAATATATAAATAAAGGCAATGCCACGAAGGAAAGAGAAGCGACGGAGTAAGGCAAAGTTTATTGACATTTTGTTTGTATACGTTATAGTGTAGTTTTCCGTTTGTAAACGTATGTCCAATACGCATTGTTTTTTTTTATATGATTTTTAAATGGGAGTACCAAACTATTCATTTGCTGATTTGTTGCCTGATTTTGTAAGAGATTATACATGGATAAACTGCCGCAGGGCGAAAATTGTAATACGAATTGGAAACAAGAGCGGAACAGGATAACTTTGTCTGCGTACGTTTTCTTCTGAATAATATCTGCTAGGAAAACTGCAGGAATTAAACATTTTCTGTGGCTAGCCCAAAGATCTCTGACCTATTGTAACTAAGTCCGGAAGTCTAATCGTGCAATAACTGTCGTAGTAACGTTCCCAAGTTAGTGAAAACACTTTATTGCAAGTAAAAGTTCCTTTCACATACACGACGAGGATTGAGACAAACTCTCTCCTTTCGGTGTGCTTTCCATCTATACACAACTAAATTCATTTCGTCAAAGATTAGCGAAAGAGATCTTCCTAAAAATTTTCTCCCTGAAGAAAATAACATCGTTTTCGGAAACTCGCCCTTGTTCCTCCCCCCTCCCCCGATTTCTTCTCAGTTACTGTGATTTATCTGCACCGTTAATGACAACTGTTTCGGCTGTGTCTTTAACCTACTATAACTTAGCATTACAGAATGACCCTGTAGTATAATGGAATGGAACGGAATATAAAATTTAGTCCAAAAGCCAACCGCTGAGACCCACGAGGTCTTTCAGCTCCGGAAGGGAAATTGAGAGGAAAAAGGTTTGAAAGGTGTAACACGAGGAAAACCTCGCAGTTGCACTATGGAACGATTGTTAGGGGAGGGTGGACAGTAAAATGAAAGATAATATGAACGGGGGTACAGGTATAGTAAAAGGAATGCAAGGGGTTGCAACAAGGGGCCGAAGGGACGCCGCAAAACCTTAAGCAATGCCTACCGTGCACCGCGTGAGATGCACTAACGGCACCATCCCCTCACGGAGAATTGAGTGTCATTGTTATCATTTTAATACAAATGGTGAGCAATGGCATAAGGTAACCGCCGGAGGAGGATTTTGTTACAAAATACACTCTAAAACGCATACTATTCATGGTTATAAAATGACTGTGATACGGATACATGAATCAGTGCCATTGTTATAAAGTTGGCGAAAGATAGCAGCGACACATCGAGGATGCCAAACATCACGATACAATAAGCTGAAGGTGCGCTGCTCAGGATGACTGAACTTCTAAGCGAAGAAATGACATAAATACTTAGGTAAAGAGAAACTGGCAACACTGCAACGAGGAAACCAGCGAAGGACGACTTTGATTAACCAAATCACAGGCTGAAAGAAACAATGGCAATGCTCATGACAATGGGGCTTTCCCTTAAGGATGCTTCTCGGGGGAATCTTACTGGAATGTCAGGTGGGTGAACTTTAAAGACATCAAGGAATAGTTAAACGGACTTGATTGACATCAAAGGCTGTATATTATCTTGACAAATAGAAAAATATTCTTCATATTGTCAACAAAATTAAAGATAAATGAGTGACAAATACAACGATGAAGTCATTTTCTTCATCATCATCATCAAGCTTTTATTCCTTATCATCATCTTTATATCCTTCTCTTCCTCATCATCATCTTTATGTCTTTCTCTTCCTCATCATCATCTTTATATCCTTCTCTTCCTCATCATCATCTTTATATCCTTCTCTTCCTCATCATCTTTATATCCTTCTCTTCCCCATCGTCATCTTTATATCCTTCTCTTCCTCATCATCATCTTTATATCCTTCTCTTCCTCATCATCATCTTTATATCCTTCTCTTCCCCATCGTCATCTTTATATCCTTCACTCTTCAAATGCTATGCAACAAATGATCTAAAATCGAAGATCCTTTGAGTTTATACATTTCCTATGAACATGAAAGACTGATAGCAATCATACATCCCAGATATTCACAAAAGAAAGAAAAGGCTGGGAAAAACACTAAGTTGGCTTTGCAAGCTTATCTTGTCTCTGTTAACTAAAATCTGTAGGATGCCTGACGTAGCTGACAAGTCCATTTTTATTCTAAACTACTGTTAGGCTATTGTAAATTACAGATCCTTTTTCTTACATAGGAGATCAGCTTAGGTTTCGTGAAAAGTTATGTCATCAATTTATTTTGCTAACTCTTAATCTTGACTTAAGGCATAGACGTAAAGTGAGTCCACTATGTTTGGTGCATAATATGTACTACAACAACAACTTCCCCTGCACTCTTCTACACCTGAACTAGCTATGTTTTCTCGGAAAACAGTGTTTCTTTTTCAAGTATCAGGTTTAGTAGTGTTCAGTTTGCTAGGAGTTTTATCTTGGCTACAACTAAAATGTAGAATAGTTTGCCTAGTGCAATTGTGGAGTCTTCTGATCTCCAAATGTTTAAGCGATGAGCAAATTCATTCTTGCTTTCTGCTCACAACTCCTGAATTCAGGTGTTTCGGTTTTATTTTCTATTCCCTCACATTTATCTACTTATTACCTCTTCCTTTAACTTGTCTCTCTTTGCAGGCTGATTTCCCTTTGGAGACCTCTTGGGTTTACAGTCTGTTGACTCTGTCCATAAGGGTTTTCAGCTGAAGATTTAAAGAAGGAAAGAAAGACCTTACCGAGAGACAGCGCTGCTCTCTCAAAGTCTAATCCGGTGCAGCAGAGACGTTCTTATCTCTCATCCAGGTCACGGATGGAAAGAAGAAAAAATGCAAGAAGGAAAAGGCGATTAGCCTAAATGATGCCAAAAGCTCCATCATTCTATTATCGGATCCATTTACTCTGAGACAATAAACGCTTTGAACCACAGTTGGGGAAAATAATGAATGCAGTTAGACAACAGTGATTTTTGTATTATTATATATATATTATTATATATATATATATATATATATATATATATATATATATATATATATACACACACACACACACACACACACACACACACATATATATATATATATATATATATATATATATATATATATATATATATATATATGTACGTATATATATATATATATATATATATGTATGGTTCAAAGCGTTTATTGTCTCACAGTAAATGAATCCCATGATAGAATGATCCTAAATATATGCATAATACATGCATACATACATATACATATATATATATATATATATATATATATATATATATATATATATATATATATATATATATATTATATATATATATATATAATAAATAATAAATGTACGTGTGGTTCAAAGCGTTAATTGTCTCAGAGTAAACGGATCTGATGATAGAATAATGTATATATACATACAAATATATATATATATATAAATAAATAAATATGTATATATATATATATATATGTGTTGATGTATATATATACACATATATGTGTACTTGTGTTTACATCTGATGATACTGACTTCAGTGTGCCTTATGTACCACACTGTAGACGGTGCTAATGGTTCTTTGTAGCATTCCGCTAACACCCAACTTCACTGCCTTCTGCTTTTCTTCCTCTCATTTTAATCTTTTCCCAACTGGATGCCCAACTTCTCCAACTTTACCTCGCTATATTTATTGGCATAGGCTATCTGTCAGACAACCTGGCTGAGACTTAGCGGTGTCGTCAACTAGTTTAAAATAATAATAATAATAATAATAATAATAATAATAATAATAATAATAATAATAATAATAATAATAATAATAATAATAATAATAAGTGTGTAAACATAAATGGCAACTAAAATATTCCAATATCAGTAAATTGACTCCAGTGCGATCAAAAACAAACGAATATGAGAGAGAGAGAGAGAGAGAGAGAGAGAGAGAGAGAGAGAGAGAGAGAGAGAGAGAGAGAGATGCATCTTCAAGATCTAAACAGCACAAATGCCTAGAGATAATATGGTAAAAACGTAAACAATGAAAACATAAGATTAACTGGAATGACGCCCCATCCCCAACACCCGCCAACAGACCGCACCAAAAAAAAAGAAAAAAAAAAAAGGCCAAGTTAAAAATATTCCCAAAAGATAACACGATGACAGTCAAGGGGGTCAGCAGCCGACCTGCACCCAGATAGGTCAGAACAAGCTGTTAGAACTGTAAAATATGACCGGAGGGCCTTTAGTACGATGAGAAGGCCGGACAAAGTCTGACGCAGTCAGGTAGTTTTGGCGTAAAATATGTTGGCGAAGGATCGAGGCGGTATTGACTGCGTATATTGATTGAAGTCATCTCCAGGGGAGAGGAGAAAAAAAAGGACGAGTTGCATTTGACGCTTGGGGGCTTTGTCTCTCTGATATATGGCGGTGTTTCTCCAACAAAAGGCTCATTCTCTACGGATTATTCCTAAGTTTCTCTCACTTGCAAGTTGGTGGACGCGTTTTACCGGAACATTTTGCGTTTTTTGAGGGATATATAAATATGTAACTATATATATACATGTATATAAAAGACATATATATATATATATATATATATATATATATATATATATATATATATATATATATATATATATATATATATATATAAAACTTCCCTGACGGAGAACTTGCCCAATCTCATGGAGCAGCAGAAATTCGAGTCGACCGCACTGAAGGTTTAGGGAGAGGGAAAGGTGATAAAAACATGACGGAGAAGCAGGAAGTATTAAATTTAAATGAAGCTTGCAGAAGGGGAGCCAATGGGTGGTTGTGGAAGGGGGAGAGGGAGGAGAAGGAGAATTAGAAGAGGTTACGAGGGGGAGGAGGGGAGTTTGTTCACGGCAAACCTTTCTAATCAATAATGCCGCAGTTTCTGTCCTTATAACTTCAATAAATTCAGAATGTCGTTAAGACCACGTTCTCTGCACTGGGACAAACTTAAGAGGCTTTTCCCCCTTTTTGGGAAGGTTCAAGGTTCCGTAATGTGACATTAATAACCTCAGGGTTCGAGGAGGGGGGAGGGGAGGTGGGGGAGGCAGTGGGTGAGGTGGAGTAGGACAAGGCGGGTGTGGGTGATGAGGGCAAGGCTATTAAAACTAAATGCTTCTCGAACTTATTATTAGGCGAAAATACATGGAATTAAGGATGTTCATAACGATAGGCAGATTCTAATTAAGGCGAGAAATTAGCATAAGCACACAGGTAAGGCTCCTTCATGACTTGGCTCCTTGCTCTTTTCTTATTATAATACTTTCCTATTTCCGCTGATAATGAACATTAACTGCTTTCCTGAGAGCTTCGTCATAATACGAAAAGATGCCTAGCGAGTAACTTTTTTTTTTGTTCCCCAGGAAAATTTAGGGAATGGGGTAATAGCGTATGATTTATTTCCTTATTTTGATGAAGAAAACAATGATTTTCCGGGGGCTCAATCGCTAATTGGAAAGACGCCTCTTGCAATTTCGAAATTCCTGAAAAACACAATGACCCAGTAAGGACTCAATATAATTAATTAATACTAAGAGCAAACAGGGATCAATGATGCAAATTTTATCAAGACAGTTTCTAGCAAATTCTTGTAAGAAATGATTTTCAGCAACGCTTGGCAGACTTGCATCCACTCCCAGTGGCTAAACTCTTATACTCGTCAGTGGCGTAATATACTGCAGAACACTGGGTATTAAGTTTTTCATCTTGCGTTTTATTTAATTTTTTCCGAGCCCTTTTTGTTTTATTCACCATCAGACGATTCGTCTTGTACATCAATTTTAAGGTTTATTCTTAGTTCAATGCGCCATGAAAGAATTTTGATCTGAAACTGTGATCCAGTTCACATGGACTTTTTCTCGGCGTAGCATTGGCGTTATTACATTGCATGCTAACAGAAAACTCCAACAACCTGGGCCTGAATGAGACAGAACAGAGCACCTTACTAAACTGCGTGAGAGAATGACATGAATCACAGGACAAGAGAAGGAAAGAGAGAGAATTAAAACCAGCAGAAGTGAGGTGAACGAAGGCCTTTAAGGCTAAGCAGTTCTCCTTTAATTAAAGTCGCAAAGATGGTTTAGCAGAAATGGTATCAAGTTATGGTTGGTGATTTTTTCGGACAATACCTGAAGAATAAGACTGGTTTGACTAGTGCTAAGGACAAAACACACATTATTTCTAAACCCCTCATCAACTAAGTATTCCCTTAAGATTAATCTGTGAGTATTTTCGGGGCAACTACCTTGTAAATAGACGTTAGAAAATATATATACACCATATATATAAATAAATACATATAATATATGTATATATTATATATAAATATATACAATATATATATATATATATATATATATATATATATATATATATATGCGTATACACATACGTCGTTGCTATTACAAAAAATACGTTATTTGGCCAGTATGCCCAGTGACTATCAGCCTTTGCTTCACCAGTAAAAATCCGGAAATCTATCATGAGAGAGAGAGAGAGAGAGAGAGAGAGAGAGAGAGAGAGAGAGAGAGAGAGAGACTTACGCCCGTTTCCTGAAAAATCTACCGTGCCCCTGTTGATCTTAGATTCCCGACAGTTAATCCCACTGTGGAGGTTCCCAGCCAGAATGCAGGAGGGTTGACGGGTAAATGATATTTGGCGTGTCGCCCACGTAGAGTTTATCCTCATCTGAAGTTTACTTTTTGAATGTTAAGATGTGTGTGACCTCGTTATAATCTTACAATGATTAATGTACTGTCTTTCACAACACATTAATGGTTTAACTCGTGACAGACCGCGTGTCTGGATGTGAATATATTAGGTGTAGATATGTGAATAAATTATATGTGAAGGTGTGGATAGATTATGTATAGAGATATGAATAGATTATATGTAGAGATGTGAATAGATTATGTGTAGGTTTGAATAGATTATCTGTAGAGATGTGAATATATTTGTGTACGTGAATAGATTATGTGCAGAGATGTGATAGATTATATGATGAGATGTCAACGGATTTTTTGCAGTAACGTGAACAGATTGTATGTAGATGTCAGTAGAGTATGTGCAGAGATGTGAATACGTATGTAGAGATGTGTGAATAACTACGATCACCGTAACCGATCACATACTTCATAAGGATTTTTAGTTCTTTCTACAGCAAGCCAAAATATTATAGACCACACACTATAGACCTCTTTCGTTACGTGTGAAGGGAAAAGGGAGCTATAACACCACCTCCAGGAACCATACCCTTTGTATGGAATAATATTTGCTGCCAGGAAAAGCATTCTTTATTTCGCTGCTTTTTTAATAAGAACATTCAATACAGTTATTTGAAAAATAGCGCCTGGAGAGTAGCGAAGAAAAGGGAAGGATCGAACCGCTGTTGTGGGAGGGGGTGGGGGTTGGGGGAGGTTAGTCGGTGAGTGAACAGGCCTTCACTCTCACCGTTATAGGAAAACAATATCCCCGAACGCAAGGCTTCGTTAATTATTTGTAAGTATTTATGGCTAAACTGTGACGTTCCCAGTGTCTTTCCATTTTTTCTACTCTCCCTCTCTCTCTCTCTCTCTTCCTCATATAATATACTTATTTTTGATCATTGCAGCTCGTGACTTCCAAATGAACTATATATTTTACATCACCTATCCTGTTTTTGGAGTTTTTATAATATATATATATATATATATATATATATATATATATATATATATATATATATATATATATATATATATGTATATATGTATATATATGTGTGTATGTGTGTGTGTTGTGTCTGTAATGGCCCATTTTACGGACTGACTGCTTCATGAAGGGCCTATAAGACTATTATCCACGATGATCTATAAAAAAACACTAGAAAAGAGAAACGAAGTCTGAGAGAGTACAGGATGATACCTAATTAAGAGAAGGAACTGCCAAACAAAGTCTTGGTCTTCGTGAATGATAGACATATGCCACGACAGTTTATATCCTAATCATGTGAGAGCCAAAGGTGTGTGTATGTCTTCACGTTGAAAAATTATAAAATAATATAATAATGATGTCAAAAAATGAATGACAAAGAAATGTAACTGTATTTAGAGGAAAGAAAATTCGGCAACATTCAACAAACGCAAATGTAAGTATCAGATGCGTGTTGAAATGTGAGAGTATAAAAAATGGACAGAATTACTGCTGAAAACACGCGCCAAAGCGACTTGCATCTAGTCAAGAAGGATAAGGATATAATATCAAAAGTCATAAGACTCGAAAAACAAAAGAATAATAACACTATATGAGTAAGTGACTGATTGACTAGAGTCAAGCACCAGCGGTTATCAACGAAGAACTATATAGATTAGGGATCTGTAGTCTACATAAGCGTCCACAGCAAAGGCCGAGTGTATTGAGATCACAATTTTACGAAGAGGACCGGATTACTATTATTATTATTATCATTCAGAAGATGAAACCTATTCATATGGAACAAGCCCATAGGGGCCACTGACTTGAAATTCAAGCTTCCAAAGAATATTAAGGTGCTCATTAAGAAGAAGTAAGAGGAGGTAAAGGGAAATACAGAAAGAGATCCCACTTATTAAAAAAAGAAAAAAAGAAAATTAATAAATGAGTAGTACTGGAGGAGACGTCATAAGACGCAACATTACGAAACACGAGCCGACCTGGAGATTCATCAATAGAAGATTTGACGATAGTAAAAGACAGGTAATACAAGTCTCCTTACACGGGATATCGAAGATGTCCTGATGGCTGGACATAGATGGCAAACGACAGTGGCACAGAGAAACACTGAGGAAGCGGTTATGATACTTTCCTCACCAACGAGAGGCACATGATTCGATTCCTAGTGAAAGTGAGTGCTTCTAGTCTGTTTCACTAAGCCCCAGTGAGCTCAGTTAAGTGCCTGTGTAGAGTCACAGTCAAGTATGGGGCTAAGAACATCATCAGAATATATATATATATATATATATATATATATATATATATATATATATATATATATATATATATATATATATATATATACGGATATACATGTATATATATGAATGTATTTATATATATACACATAAATATATATGTATATGTGTGTGTACCACCTCACAGTCATCTAGTGAGATGACAGGATGTCCCCCAACTTTCCTCTGTTTATGGGATGTAGCACTGCTCTTATAGGGTAAAGTGCTCCGGGCAACGTGATATGTAGGGAGGAGAATGATAGTAGACATGGAAGACAAGTCAGCGATAGTAAAAAAGGCTGAAAAATGAAGGCGCAACAAAGCAGAAAGTAAAAAAAAAACATTATTGAAGGGGGAACAGGGAAATCGGCGAGACATCCTGGAGGTATGAATAGAGTGAAAAGGGACGGCGGCATTAGAGAAGGGAAAAAAAGATAATCAAGTAAAGAAAGTGAACAGTGATAAAAAATGAAAGTATAAGAAATAGAATCATAAAGGATACGACAACATAAAGAATCATCTCCAACATACAAACTTTAGGACGAGAGAGAGAGAAAGAGAGAGAGAGAGAGAGAGAGAGAGAGAGAGAGAGAGAGAGAGAGAAGTGAGGTAGCGGTGAACACAAGTGTTCTTCAACTTCTCTTTCCTTCCACTAATTACTATACTCGATCCAGGGACCCTTCTTTTTCTTCCTGCCTCACTAATAAGGCTTTGTTTACGAAAGGGAAACGTCCCTACTTTCTTTTATTTTCACATTTTTTTTTTTCGTCTCCAGTTCCTAGAGTCGTCACAGAGATATGCCTCAGCATATCATTATTTTTTGTAGGTCAAAGAAGTCAGCATCGGAAGGAAAAGGAAAACTGCCTCTTGCGTAGTTTCTGCCACTTCGTCAGTGAGTCATCTACCATTTAATGTCACTGTCACTTACGTAACAGCAAGCACCGAAAATTCGAAAGTTTCAATGCGCGGAAAGTAGGGCCCTCTTAAGAGTCGATTATATTTTATGTGATGGTCTGAAAGCTCGTTGGGTTTCACCCTCGAAGTGCTTTTGCTGTGTTCTTGCCGAAAGAGGTCATTAAACTGTATTGTTTCCAATTTATTTCCCTGGGTGGATGACAGGTCGTGTCCACTGCGTCATTTCTTTAATGGCTTGTTTTGCTGTTGTCATTCTGATTTTACTTCACATTTGGGGGAGTTGGTCTGAATTCTTCCATCTGGGGGTATTTTTTTCACGACAGTGTCGTCAGGTTGATTTCTTGGTGTGACTGTCTAGCTGGTTAGCAGAATTTAATCTTTGGTAAATCTTTTTATTGTTAAAATTGACTACAATAGTGGATTTGGATAGTTTAATCTGTTTCATAATCGGCTCAAAAATCTTTATGCAGTTAAGCATGATCGTCGAGCTGTGTTGCTTTTTAGATTATTCTATCGTTGGAGCATGAAAATATTTTGGCTATATAAACCTAAGATCCTTGAGATGGGTAGCCTAGTTTCTGTCTTTTTTGCGCTTCTTAAATTGTCCAGTTACTCACTGAAACTTGATATATTCAATAGTAGTTTTCGTTAGATTTTCAATACTTGAGTGTGCTTCCTTGAGGTATCAGATACAGACCTGGAAGACGGTTAATATTCATAACTAAATTACAGACAATTTTGATTGCTATTCATTGTCTTGATCTACTAACTCTGACCCAGATATAGTTTAACAAATATTAATAATCTTCTTTCAAGAGTATATCTTGTTATTATTATCAACTCTGGATAATAAACGTACCCTAAAGAACTCCTTTCACCTTACCCGACAATCGATACCATGACTTGTACCCATTACAATAAAATTAGTAAGTCTTACTAACTGACAGACCTTGACCTGTATTTATGAATAACGAAAGTCAAAACGAAGATTACTTTCCTGACCTTGCCTTGTGACTAACTTTTAATGATATTCGTCAATTTTGTTAGCATCCGAACACCTCAATGGTAATCATACCCTTGGATTTTTATTATGCTAAAGATGCGGACTAATAATCATACCGCACCTTTTAGCGGTTGCCATAATGATATTAAAACAGTTAAAACCTTCAAAGAAAATAATAAAGATATTATCAAATCATTAGAATCCTCAATGGTATTCAAAGTTTTTTCTTGTAATTATAAAACTGGTTGATAATCGTAACCTTCGCTATTAGGGGAAATCTTAGCCCTAGTTGGTAATCATGCCCCTCGGAAACAATCATAACCTTGACATATAATTAGAGGTAAAGGGTCTGTCACACCGACGTTTTCTCTTACTTTTCACGAATATTTCTCTCCTAATGATCAACGTTTTTCCAGTTAATAAATGTTGCTTTCAGGTATTAATAAAAAACGTTTCTATTCCTATCAAAGTTATCTATCCTTTCATAGACGTTTGTATACCAGCAATAAGCGATGTCATAATCATAAACGTTTCTGTTCTCTTCATGAACGCTGCTATTCATTTCATAATTAATTGTTCTTGTCTACTTTATCAAATTCCTTTAAGCTTCTAAACTTTTTATCCAATTCGTGAATAATTTTCCAAAGTTCTATAAATATCTGTTTCCCTCCTAACTACCCTTATTTCTTTAATTACAGTTTAAATTAATTTTATAGTATTGTAACCGTATAAAAACGTTGTTTGTAACTCAGTAACCATTTAGAGCTTAAAAATTTTAAGCATTCCTTTCAAAGATGTTTCTCTCCAACCATAGATATTTACATTCCTGAAATACCTTTCCCACACCATTCACAAACGTTTATAACTCCATAAATGTTTTTATTTCATTTAATGAAGACTTTCATCTTCATAAATGTTCCTGAATACTTTGTAGACAATTTTTTCCCATCTTAAATTCCTTTACTTCTGTAAATTAATTTGTCAAAGTCATTATAAATACTTTCTGCTTCATAAAGCTTCCTATTCCTTTCACAAATGATTATGTGATTTAGGTCATAAACACATCTCATCTCTTCACAAAATCTATCCAGTTCTTAAACTCTGTAGACCATTCCGAAAATATTTTTACTCCCTTCTTAAATTTCCTGTCCTGTCCATAATCGTTCCTTTACTCTTAACAAACACTTCCTTCTCTTTATTCTCATTTTTGTCCCATTTTGAAAACGTATTTGAGAATACGTTTTCAAATCTTTCATGAATGCACCTGTCCCAGTCATAACTTACTCTTTGATTCATAATCATGTCTCTCTCCTTTAAAAAGTTTGTGTGGCCTTCATTCCTTTCATTTACAAACTTATTTAATAATGCCTCCATCATCATAAACAATAGCATTACTGCTGTGCAAATTTCTATCCCTCTTAAAAAATTATTCTCCCCTTCTTAAACATTTGCATGTTTCAAAATGCCGATATACTTTTGAAAAATGTTTGCCTCATTCGCGAATGTTTATGATTCCTCTCAACTACTTCAATCCTTCATAGAAATTTACATTTAGATAAACGTTCCTGCCACCTGCAGCCTTGTAAACGTTTAATGCTTTGTTAAACTTCACTTTCCCTTCAC
>NC_089751.1:47698116-47703116 GCF_040412425.1 Macrobrachium rosenbergii | reverse complement strand
CGCGAAAGAAGGATTTTCTCCTGACACCTTCGGACATCCCAGCTTGCGTGTGTGAACGCTGCCACCGAAACACGCTTCCCTTCTTCCTTCACATCGGACTAGCCACGAGAGATTGAGAGATCACGGGTCTACTGGAGTCTAGGGAGCGAAGAAGGTTGTGGGGTGGGGGAGAGAGATAAAGGGTATGGAGGGGGTTGGGGGGAAGGGGAGGTCCAGCTTGCACATTAACATTATTGTTCCGCGCTGCATTGTCAAGGCACGAACCTAAAGCATTGACCTCCATACCAATGCAGGCAACAGCGTTTTGGGAACTTGGCCTAATGAGAGAGAGATGTTGCGCTCTTGGACGCAAACAGGTATCGAGCGTCAAGAGTGTTTGGCAATGAAGTTACACAGGTGTGTGCAAAGGCGTTATGTATGTACATATATATATATATATATATATATATATATATATATATATATATATATATATATATATATATATACATATACATATACATATACATATATTTTAATACACACACACTCTTCAGGCATTGTTTTATCCTAAAGCAATACTCATTAAATGTCAATGCGCAAGTGGCACCTACTTTAAGGTAACACTTCCCTCGTATCTTATAATTCTAAATCTAGAGGCTGGAGTCTTGAAGGACAACGCAAATAATGGTGTTATGTTGTTCCATTTATTCACTTTTTCACAAGCAGCTGTTTCATCCATTAACTTAAGGTTATCATCACGCCTTATACCAAATATAAAATTGGACTTCTTATCAATATATGGCTGAGCTGAAGTTGAAAAATTAGAATCCATAAAATAAAATTCAACTCATAACCCATAACTAGAAAAAAGTGAAAATTAACACAAAATCATCATTGAAGGCTGACCCGGGATTCCCTCCATGAAGCCCTTGGGTCGAGCGAGACGCCAGAAGTCCTGCAGCAAAACTTCCTTCTGTTTGATGGGAGTATACAATCTGAGGACACTTGAACTTCCAACACCAGTTGCTGCAAGCAAAGCTCAATGCTGCAGCAATCACAAGCCAGCCACAGTTGTCCTCCGAGTGAACAACATCAGTGTCTTCCAATGGAGGTTTTTTGTCATGGATATCCACAAAGTGCTCATGTATGACTCCATTACTGTAGTGAGCTTATGTCACCTCTGTAGGGTTGTCATCACATGCCCAACAGGGCTTATAACAAAGGGCTTGCATACCTCTCCTGAATATGTAAACTTTCAAACTATTTTGGTTTTAAACTCCTGCAGTAACTTGGGGATGGGGGGGTCATAACAGAGGAAGCTGCTAATATAATTTGGGGCTGCTCAAAACTCTCGTACATACTTTCTCATACGGTGTCTTCAGTGTTACTCAGTAGGGCATCTGTTTAGAAATTCATTTCTCGCTATAATGTGGTTCGGATTCCACAATAAGCTGTAGGTCCCGTTGCTAAGTAACCAATTGGTTCTTAGCCACGTTAAATAAGTCTAATCCTTCGGGCCAGCCCTAGGAGAGCTGTTAATCAGCTCAGTGGTCTGGTAAAACTAAGGTATACTTTTTTTTCCTGGCTTCATGCTGTGCCTTAGTTGAACTTGTGGTAAATAATTACGGTTTTGTTGTTTCTGGTAGTGTTTAGGGCCTGTGTGGAATTCCTCCATCTTCTTCCTTATCATGTTTATGATGCTACTGGGATGTCTGTTATCTGATAACAACTGCCTTACTACAGTCCCGCATGGATAGCTTTTCCAATACCTGCGGCGTGAGAAGGCCCTCCTGATGTAGGTGCAAACAAGGGTAATTTTGTATGAGTCTGGACACTTTGTAGGTTTTGCCAAGACTGACGTGACATAATAGCTTCGTTTTTCTGAACGAGAACAAGAAGTAAAGGAAGTCGTGTCCTTACTAGCTTTGACTATGAAGTGGAGGATTGAATTCATTTACAAGGTACCAGCAAAACTCCCTGGTTCAATTACTGTTTTAATGATAATGAAGATGTGCTCATATCTAGCATGTATTCTTGGTATCTGTTGGCTAATTAAGGCCCTGTCTTTCACAGCTGCCATGCAAATGTTGGAAAAGAGAACTTCAGTGGGTGATCCCATCGATACTCCACCAACTTGCCTGAAAAGTTCTCTGTATGCGAGGAAAGGGGCCTCCACTGGGCATGCCTTCAACATCTGCTTCAATGGTTTTACACGAATTGGGAGTGGGTCCGTTTCAGATCTGCAAACATTCTGTAGGGTTGTTTGAATGATTTCCTATACTGTACTGAAACAGCTATATGCAAAACTGAAACAACATAGCATCAATTTTTGCCTTCTCAGGACTTCAACTTCAAGGACAGAATACTGAGGAAATGTTGCCCTTCAGTAGTAGATATATACAGTATATATATATATATATATATATATATATATATATATATATATATATATATATATATATATATATATATATATATACATATACATATATACATATATATACATATATATATATATACACGTATATATATATATATATATATAATATATATATATATATATATATATATATATATATATATATATATATATATATATATATATATATATATATATATATATATATAATTTTGACATAACTCCCCATAAGTATATATACGATTTCAAATGATTGCATATATATTTAAACAGTTTGTCGAGAGATTATACATCCAAATAAATGTAAAAAAAAAAAAAAGTTTGGCATGTGATTCATATGCATGCCGAAACACAGCAATCTCATACGACATGACGGTACACCTTTCTCCCGCCCTCTCTCTCTCTCTCTCAAGCAAACAACATTCAACATCCAAGCAAGCACACACATCCACCCTATCCATAAATCAAGAATCAAGTTCATATAATCGATATAATCAAAATAATGAAAAATGAAAAGGGATGAAAGGAACAACCTTAAAACCGTCGTGTCCACTCCAACCACCCAGCTACAACCACACTGAACTGTGTAGGAGCACAATACAGCTGGAGCAGGGGACAGTTAGGCCACTCGATATGTTAGGGAAGGCTACATCACTACTAAAAGCCACGAAGCACGAAGACCCTTGAGGGAAAGCCAGCCAGCCAGGAAGATCGAGAGGGAGGTTGCTGGAAGTAGCAGGTTGGTACTCCGCACCCTTAAATTGCTCCCGACCAGCCTTCCTAGACCAAACAATAAACATATGGATGCATGCGGTGAAATGAATCGAATATAAAATTCAGGCCATAGGCCAAGCGCTGGGACCAATGAGGTCATTTAGCGCTGAAACGGAAACTGACATTAAATGTTTGAAAGGTGTAACAGGAGGAAAACTTCGCAGTTGCACTATGAATCAATTGTTAGCAGAGGGTGGAAAGTAAAATGGAAGAAAGGGAATGTGAAAGGAAGTACAGCAAAAGGAACGAAAGAGGTTGCAGCTAGGGGCCGAAGGCACGCTGCAAAGAACCTTAAGTAATGCCTACAGTGCACCGCACGAGGTGCACTGACGGCACTAACCTCCCCCCCCCCTACGGGGTGGATGTATGTGGTGATCGTGAGAGAGATGGTCTTGGTGATAACGAGGATCAGAAGGACGACAGTAAACAATGGCCAGATGGATACGAGGCTGGCGAAAGATGGATAACTTACGGAAATTCGTTTATAAATACAGTAGACATTATTGTTAAGGACATAGTCGGCACCTGAAGAGGTAAAGGGAAGCACGAGCCGGATTATTCGTTGTGTAGCGAGAGAGAGAGAGAGAGAGAGAGAGAGAGAGAGAGAGAGAGAGAGAGAAGAGAGAGAATAACTTCACTCACATTTACTGGAGGACTGAGACTGCTCATGCCCTGTCTGTCTGCAAAAGTCGCTCTGCACTCGTTAGAGAGAGAGAGCGAGAGAGAGAATAAAATCCTTCGACTACTTTCGTACGTCTGTTGGTAACACAAGCAAGTCAAGCAGTAGCGGCAAGAGCAGCAGGCAGCATTAACAGCAGCAGCTAAGAGTAATCTCGCCTTTTCCCGAATCTGCTGCTTTATATCCGGAAGTGCGATAGCAAACGGAATCAATATTTCAAGGCGACGGCCCTAGCCTTGGGACTTTAGCATTGCCCTGCATACCAGGCATGCTAAACCTAGCAGCCAGAATGTGTGTGCGTGAGTGCATGCATGCGTGTGTGTGTGTGTATGCGCGTGTGGGTATCTTTCCCCTGCAGTTGTCATCTCTTCTGCTTACAATATTGCTGATACTACTGTGACGCCGTCACGGAGATAATTATAATTCTCTCTCTCTCTCTCTCTCTCTCTCTCTCTCTCTCTCTCTCTCTCTCTCGTGCTTTCCTTTTCTCCATCTTTCGCGATCTGTCATTTTTTATCTTTATTATTATTATTATTATTATTATTATTATTATTATTATTATTATTATTATTATTATTATTATTATCTTTTCTTTATTCCCATGCAATATCTCTACATCAAAACGAACAGATATGCGGTGTTTACTAACTATAAGGCGAGATTATAATCAGTAAAGAAATTAAGCGCAAGTAAAAATAAAAAAAAAGGGGCGATATGAACAAGATGGATTACAAGACAGTGAAAATAAACGGGATATGAAAGTGAAAATAAATCTAGAATAGTGAAATTTGCTCGAGTTGGTGTCACGGGAAAAATTCTAACCGGAATATGCATTTCCAATAAAGCAACACATTAAAGGAGATATTAATAGCAAAATAATTCCCCAGCGAATGATAATATCTCTCTCTCTCTCTCTCTCTCTCTCTCTCTCTCTCTCTCTTGTTGCTGCTCCTACTTATTATACAGCTCCTGGTGTCTCAAGTCCGAAATTCAGTTAGGTAAGTTTGGGTCTGCCTATTTCTTTTTTTTTTTGGGGGACCGGGGTGGGGTGTCAGGTGAGAATTAGTAAGCTGACTCCATTTCCATCTACATTACCCTAAAAATTTACTTTTTGTATCGATTGCGTTATCGGTAACAAAAGTCCCT
>NC_089751.1:47595616-47693116 GCF_040412425.1 Macrobrachium rosenbergii | reverse complement strand
AATGTTACTCATGCACAGTGGCGATTCCCTAATAAAATCTTCCTCTTGAAGCCTAACAAGAGAGTAGTTTGTGATCCAAAATGACGACAGCTGAGTAATAATCCAACTATAGCGGAATGAACACAACCTGATGAGCAGTATGAACTGAACTGAACTGGATATAGAATTCAGGCCAAAGGCCAAGCACTGGAACCTAGAGGTCATTCATCGCTGAAACGGAAATTGACTGTAAAAAGTTTGAAAGGTGTAACAGGAGGAAAACCTCGCACTTGCACTCTGAATCAACTCTTAGGAGAGGTTGGAAAATAAGATGGAAGAAAGAGAATATGAAAGAAAGTGAAAGTGGTTGAAGGCTAAAGAACCGAAGGCACATGCTGCACTGGCAAAAACCTACGGGGATGAGCAGTATGAGCTAAGACAGGGATACTACTTCTTGGAATTTCATATCGTTATATATGTGAATGGAAACTGCATGCAACGTCTCGAATCTGTGTTGACTGTAAATAAATCATAATAAATAAGACGACTCACCCTAATGTTAACTGGGAACACGGAGGAGAGTATAGAGTAGCAGAGATGAAGTGATGGGAAGAATGGCATAATAAAAATGGTTAACTTTCAAGATCACATTTTCCGTTTACCTTCCGTTTCAGCATATTGAGGTTTTAACTGGATGCTGTTACCTGACAGGTAATACCCCAATTCTGCTTCGACTGCAAAGGAAAAATAATGAAGGATGTCCACGGTACGGCCAACGAGGAACTCGGAGGAGAGCAAATGAGTTTAGAGTTAAGGAAGAGGAAAGAACTTTAGGGATTATGAATTCTGTTTATCTGTCATTTTAGCATTAGGTTCATATTGAATTACTCTCTTTCTAATTAACTGATCTGTCTTCTTTCCTTTCAGCCGGATGAGGGCGGTGGGCTTGATAGCGGGCGGCAGTAAGGGGGCTGCTGCTGCTGCTGCAGGAGTAGGAGAAGGAGGAGAAGAAGGAGGAGGAGGAGGAGGGGGAGGAGGAGGAGGAAGAAGAAGAAGAGGAAGTGCTGCGGGTTGGATAGCAGAAGTAGTCCGAGTAGTAGAAGTAGCGAGGAGGAGGCGGAAACGCGGGCGTGTGGGCGGCTGGCGGGCGTGTCAGGATGAGCCCCGAGGAGAGTCGAAAGGAGCGGGAGGCAAGGTCACTGGCCCTGGAGAGAGCCTACGTCCACGACGTCTACGATCAAATCTCTGCCCACTTCTCCAGCGGCCGCTACAGGGCATGGCCCCGCGTCAGGCAGTTCCTCACCGACCTCGAACCCGGCTCGTTCGTGGCCGACGTTGGTGAGTTGTCCACTTCCGTTTCCTTCGGGAACTCTCGGAGCCCGAATCTATTAGTTCTTAACGTCTACCTATTCTGCGCTGAAGACATCAAAATCTTACCGCAATTAACATTAGTCTCGATAGTTTCCTGGTTTAAGACATGACGATGATTTCCCAGTCAACATTAACCCTGAATTTTCTTAGAACTGAACATGACAATCATATTCAAATCAATATTATTCTCGACCCTTTCCTGCTAGGCAACATTAGAATCGTGATCAGATCAATGTCAGTCCCGGCCACTTCTTGGCATAAGTCATGTCCCGCTCAAAATCAGTTTCGATCATTTCCTTGTGTAAGACATGAATCATGTCCCAATCAATTATTAATCTAAATCATTTCTTCGTATAAGACGTGGCAACCATGTCCCACTCAATTTTAATCTCAATAATTTCCTGGTATAAGACTGGGATCATGTACCAGTTAGCATTTATCTCCATCATTTGCTGGTGTAAGACATGAAAGCCATGCCCCAGTTAATGTTAATCTCGAGCATTTCCTGGTTTATTTCAATTCACGTCTAAAATAAAGAACATTTGACTTTTGTAGTTCCAAACTGTAATAACATGAGTTTAGAAACTGTTTGAGATAAGAGCAAGTTTTGGGAACGTGATAAAACGTGACAGATTCTGACAAAACATAATAATACCTCATAAATATAATGATCACCAGATTCTTTTCTTGAAGACGTAACAAATGATTAGAAGATTTACCCAGTCACGGTACGAATAAACGAATTGGAATTTCTTCCGCATATGCTAACACGCGCCCTTGTATTTTAGCTACGTGAGAGCCTTTCATACACTGACAACTTGGTGAAGGATAATAATAATAATAATAATAATAATAATAATAATAATAATAATAATAATAATAATAATAATAATAATAATAATAATAACTTTATTATGATTATGGGTTTTGGTGATTTCATCGAGTCATGTCAAGTCACTACAGGCTTTAAAGAATCTCACTGAGGAGAACAAACAAGCAAAGGTTTTTCCTGAAATTTCGTATCAGCAAACCACCAGAAAATATACAAATGCCAAATATACAAACCACCACCCCAAAACAAAAATGCAGTCCAAAAAAGTGTAACTTATAAGAACTTAGCCCACACAAAATAGGTCTCCTAGACAACTAGCATTCACTCAAAAAAAGAAACTTCTTCAACTGCAACGCCCAAAAAATAAAATCCCCATACAATAAACTCCTTCACAAAATGTTACTCCCTAAATGCTGAAACCGTAAAATATTTGATCCACAAAATTCAAACCTTAAAAAATCCAAACCCCTAAAATGAACCCTCTCTAAAACTGGAACCTCCAAAAAATCGCAGCCTCCGACCCCCCAAAAATTAACCCTAACAAAATTTTACATCCCCAAAGTTTGCAACCTATCCAAAAGTGAAATCCCCCCACACCCCTGAAAACTTAAACTGTCCCTAAAAAAAAGCCTCCCTCGAAATTCCTTTAGACGTTAACACGTGCTTTTGTCTTCGACAGGTTGCGGCAATGGGAAATATTTGCACATCAATCATCAGGTGGTCAAAGTGGGAGTCGACAGGTGTTTCAATCTCACAGCAGCTGCAAGAGAACGTGATCATGAAGTAAGATTTCTCTCTCTCTCTCTCTCTCTCTCTCTCTCTCTCTCTCTCTCTCTCTCTCTCTCTCTCTCTCTCTCTCAATATGTTTCCGCTTAAATTGTAGCATTGTTTTTCATAGGAAAAAAAAGTTACAATCAATATTCTAAGTACGTTGTCTGAATTAGGTGCGGCGGTAGCTAAAAAGAATGTGTAAAGGTCATATAGTGTGACAGCCAAAAACACATACACACGGAACATCTCCCCGGCCAAAAACACATACACACGGAACATCTCCCCGAAGTCTACATTTGTCGCCATCCTTTCTACAAGTAATTAGAAGCACATTTTTATATCTAACTGGAAACCTATACCTTCACCCGTAATCTAAACAAAACAACTAAAAAACATTAAAATGAAAGTCAATCGCAACAACAGTTACTACAATTAAGGCGACGAAAATAATAATAATAATAATAATAATAATAATAATAATAATAATAATAATAATAATAATAATAATAATAATAATAATAATAATAATAATAGGTCTTATTAAAAAGGATGGCTGTATTATGCGAATTTATCTTATATAGTGTCTTTTCTATCTTCCTTATGATTCGCTTTTCAAGCTCATAAAAGACTTCCCATCCGCACACTATCCTTTTCCAACATGAATATCGGCCAGTTGCTGACTAACATCGCTGAGCCTGAGAAGCGAATCATTAGGAAGATAGAAAAGACACTATATATTATATATATATAATAATACAGCCATCCTTTTTAATAAGACCTGTTTAAAAGAGGGTCTACTCCCTTCATAATAATAATAACAATAATAAACTGCAGAACGAAAGTACAGATGCCACAGATTCCAGCGTCTGTTTTTTAATTCGTCTTTAATGCCTTTTCTCTGCTCCAGGCAAGCCATCATTACTTTATACTTCCAAAATTCATGTCTGGAATACATATGATAAGAAGACTAAGAAATGGTATATATTCCACCTAAGAAATTGGAAGTGTACAATAATTATAGCTTACCAGAAGCAAAGAAATAACCTTATCAAGAATAATGGGAAAAAACTGAATGGAACCGAGCTGGGTACTATACGTAATGACAGATGGTCTACTGCCATATGTTGATGATGGTGATACTTAAAAATAATGTGAGAAGTTAATGAAGAAATAAAATACATAAACTTGCACTGATAATAATCTACTAGCACACAATTTTAGATTCCACAACTCCAATATTAACAATAAAAAAAAAGATATAATCCCTGGTATTGTGAAACGAAAGCAACAATGCCAATAATCACAACAGTTATTAAAACAAACAACAACTTAAGACAGGAGATAATCTATATAGTCGAATACGTTAGTACTGCGCCTCATACAATTCCATCATTTAACAAAAATCAATCCAGATCTAAGGAAAGGTTTTCAGTTCCGTCAGCGGCCACTTCATTCCAAAATCTAGGACGGCAAATCTTCACACGTCCTTTAACTCTCCTTCAACAAAAGTTATTCTGGATAATGATCCCGAGACATATTAGGGGGCCCGAAAAAACAAAAAACAAAAAAACACACAAAAGAGCGTTGCGACAGGTGTGAAGAAACGGTTCCGATAACACGACGTTAGCCGCGAAGGCCAATTATTTCGGTTTCCTGCGGCAACTGGACGCATCTTTTATGAGAACATCTACCGCCGATATTGGTCATTTCCCGCCGGTGCAGGAATTGGTAATGTTGAGCTTAGCGGCAGGCTTCGATTAACCTGCGCTGGGTTACGACCTCGTCCTCACCAGGGGGCGGGGTGGGGGAAGAGTGTGTGCCTGAAAATTTGGGGCCTGCGGATGAATGTATTGGGAGAGAAGTTATTTTTCGATACTTGCCTTTAGAAATAGTTTTTTTTTTTATTATTCTTAGACGCTAAATCCGCAGTAAGGGATTTTCAACTAACTGATTTCATTTATGTCTCTGAACTTAATAACAGTTGAAAGGCGTGACAAATATTTTGTCACGAAGTGCTTGCCAAGATGACGACCAAGAACAGAAAACATAATAAGAAAATAATTTTGTAACTAATTAATTAATATTTCTCCAGCATATCCATGCGTAAAGATATATTGCATTAAATAGGAAAAGAAATAGAAATAATCACAAGCGAGTGACAGTGAGAGAGGGAGAAATAACTCAAAGTTTTGAAAGAAAGTGGCGTCAAGAGGAGACCCACTCGTTTCTCAAAAACCGGAAGGTACACGTGAACGCTTGTCAGTCAAATGGAAAATCTCATTATTATTATGAATTCCTTTACGAAACTGATATTAACTACAGACACGTAGTAATTTGTGTGCCCATTACATAAATTGACCAAAACTAACACAACAGAATCCTTCCCGTACAGATGCCTTCGCCCCGGCCCCCTCCCCCCACCGGACACCCCCTCACCTAAGTGTCTTTTGTGATTTTTAGATCGTATGCAGGTTAAATAAGAAAAATTAAAAGAATTTACTTCATTAGTTAACCTACAGTTCACACACTGTCCCATGATACACTTTTTTTTTAACAATAACCACCCAATCTCCCAAACACCACAACCTAATCAAACAAAAGAAAATTATCTCTTGTGTGGCGGAATGTTTTATTCGGAACTTTTTGTTTTCTCACGGAATTATTTCGAATTCTTGTATTTCTCACAAATATCTTTTCTTGGCACTTGTTGATTTCTAAAGAAACTCACTATTCGGAGACGCAATGCGTTACTACCCTAAAGCAATGCTCCTTATGTTTTGTAAGTTACTTACATTTGTATCTATCTATTTATGAATTATCTAATTTATTTCTTATTTTCTAATACCTCATCTCTTCTTTGTTTCCGATTACTCTTTACTCTCTATTTCTTCTTTCAAAATAATGAAGGCCGTATTCTTTGGAAGCTTGAATTTCGAGTCATTGGTCCCTGTTTGATTGATTGATTATGAAATTTAGGTCTTGACGACCAAGCGCCGGAACCCGTCAGGATTATTCAGCGCCGTAATGAAGGTGAAATATACAAATTAATGATATGATTGATAATGAATAAGTGAATGATGGCATACTAGTAAAATTCAGTGTTAAAATATGAACGTAAAGAATGCAAAATATTAGACAGAACCAACAAATAATAAGTATGTGTTAAACTTTTATATTCAAAATGTATACTTAGTATATGAATAAAGATGACTAAAATCTTTATTAAATGTACCAAAATCATATCTGCGTAAGGTTTATTTTCTGAATAATAACGACAATAACATGATAGCACATCAGTATCGACTTTTGAAACTTTGGTTTTAATGTCTCCGCAATGAAGAGGGAGCATGACGCTCCGAAACTGAATGTGCTTCGAAATATAGTTGTTCTCCAATTTGTGGGTGTATTTTTTACAGAAATTATATTCTGAGCGGTTAATAGTTTCTCAAGGGACTTCTGCATCCAAGGGTCTTCCCGCTGCACTCTGACTTCGAATGTTATGCTTTGCGACATTTCTTAAAGAGTCTGAATCCTCTATCCCGTAACTCCCTTCCGTCATAAATCTCCGCACCGTCACTAAATCGCCTCCAAATCCCACAGGTTATGGTCAGCGACAACCTGGCGCTGCCGTTCCGAGATGAGACCTTCGACGCCGCCCTCAGCATTGCTGTCATCCACCACTTCGCCACCACCGAGCGGCGCGTGAGAGCCTTGAGGGAACTAGCCAGAATCCTGAGAATCGGGGGCCGCCTTATGATCAGCGTATGGGCCATGGAACAGAGGCACAGAAAGGTGCGAATCGACTCGTCTTCCCAGTCCACCTCACTCGTGGACTCGAGGACCTAGCCAAATCTTTAATAAATAAACCTCTGGGCCGTCTGAATATTAAACAATACTCATAACTTTAGATGATAATAAAATCATTTTTAAATCTTTCATTTTGTCTGTACATGAGGGAGAAAATATAAAATACCTTTTCATATCAAGGGATTCAAATTTAATTTTATTTATTATCACGGCTATTTTTCAATGCACGCAGAAACGTTATAATGATAACTTTTCATATCTGATATAAATGTACTCAAATTCATTCCACCTTTGGTTATTTTCTAATTTAGTAAGGGAATGTTTTGAGTAGGTAGGCTTATAATGTGAATTTTCATAGGTTTAATGGATGACCACTCTTCCTCAGGATTTATCCAACTCAGTTATACCACCCGCTTTATTTTTTGTACCATTCGTCAAAGATGAATCTTGTTCAAAACAATATTCACTGACAAGTTGTCTTATCTTTAATATTAACTGATCAATATTTTACTAACGAGGTATGATTTTTTCAAATATACGGGGCCTAGTTAGAATGAGTTACGAACCACTCGCAAGACCTCTTGTTAAGAATGTGTGTGTGTGTGTGTGTGTGTGGTATTTTAGCGGTGGAAAGTGAGTTTCAGCTTCAGTGACTAAGTAGGCACTACTCCTTGCAGTTTGAGTCACAGGATGTGTTGGTACCATGGCATCGTCCTGAGCAGTCTTCCAGTGATGACAAGACGTCGAGTGTTGAGCGAGACTTGAACTCCACCACCACGGATGATGATGATGTCCTGCACTATCATGCTCACAATCACAGTGATAGTGATTCTTGCCCTTCCAACAGGTGAGGGGAGTGTATTGGCTTTGAAAGATAATAGGTTTATTTGATATTTTCTTAGCTTTGTTCCACAGAATTCATTACTGGTTTTGTAGTTTCACGTAAAATGCAACTATGCATAAAACTGAACACAGAGTTCTCTTTGAGGTTATTGATGCACTTAGGTTATAAAAGGATTGCTCTAAATATTTCCAGATGATTAACTTTTTGTGTTTTTCAAAGAGACTGTGTATCATCTAATGAGCGACTCAGAAATCAGTCTTAAAATCTAAGAAATTTTCCTGATGTACTGTAACCTTGTTCTTGATAACCGCAAAAAACGATTTCATAACATTCCAGCAACAAGAATAAAGCTTGTAAGTTTTATCACACTGATTATTTTTTCATTCCGTTTACAGAGAAGCCTATGAGAATAGAGCAAATGAAGCCTTGCTAGATCAGACTTTGCTAATTAATTTCCGGTCAAGGTTTTATCATTATGGAGCTCTTGTTTTCAGTGAGGATAAGAAAAGTCCTACACCCCTACACTTAAAAGATTATAACACCTGTTATTTGTAGCAATGCTAAGTAAATACTGCATATAATCTCGGATGTTCTCGGTCTTCGTTTAGATTAAAACATTTCTTGCCCCTGCAAATATTCTAAGAATTTAATCAAAACACCAGGAGAAACTGACGTTGGACTTGCAAGGTAACAGAATAATAATAGGACTCCTTTTCTCAAGAGAAATGATTGCCTGTGGAAAAAATATTCTACACGATATCAACTGTAGAATCCATATCAAACTAGAAAATCATAATAACTTCACTCTTCTTGCTTAGGTTGAAAAGACAATGGAAATGTGCAGAAGTGCTGCAGCAATAGGACATCCATGCATAAACCTCAGGTTTCTTGTTGGACTTGTACACACAAAAAGCAAGTATTCTGGATGGTCAAAATACTTCGGTGATGGGAAAAAAGTATATGGGTATTGCATGTAACTTTCTGGTTGTGGTCCTAATAAAAAAAAAAAAAGGGCTTCGATAAATTAGCATTCCACAGTAACCTCCTACTAACATGCAAACATTCTAACAAACATTTTTTCTTTAAATAACCTGAACCTAACCCTTTCCCTAACAAAGATTTATAGTAAAAAATCGCTTCTTAAAATTAAGCATCGTTTATATACAGCCTCTCCAAGGTTAATCTAAATTAAATGAAATACACTAATTTCTATGAATGCATGAAAGCGTTTACCCAATAATTTCTAACTTCAAAAAATTAACTTAATTTTCTGCCCAACCGATGCCAAATAAACAACGAAAATTCAGTATAATTTGTGAACAAAGAAATTATCTAGTTTCCTCAAATTTTAAAGGTAGGCCTACTTTACTTTCCAAAATTTTCTCGATAAAAAAAGAATCCTAAGTTATTTGTAACCTGAGTCCTAATTCCATTTGCAATTACTTATAAATTTGTGGTAGACCACGAGCATTTGAACGCAATCATATACAGTATACCTATTTGTCGTAAACCACAAGCATTTAAAAGCAATAATACATACATATTTGAGGTAAACCACAAGCATTTGAAAGCAACCACACACACCTATCCTCTATCCAAGTGTGTATATCATCCACACCGTGTGGATCCTTCGTTTCATATACTATGATACCTGCATCATGAATTTCTCCTTCTTCCCTTCGTCAGGTATGGGAGTCGCAGAAACGGCCGCCGGCGCACGAGATCTCGTGCCATTGACCCGGCAGGGGCAGCGTCCTCGTCACAGAGTTCCTCCGACCTGAGTAGCCCCAATGAATCTTGTTACAGCTTTGTACGTCGGGCACTACAGGTAGCCACCGACACTAGCAACCAGGTTGATTGAGGCGGATAGAGCGGTGTTTGTTCCCTGTGTTTATATCTCTCTACACTAACTTCTTCCATATTGATATATATACTACTTTCGTTTACTTCCCCCTTTTTTTTTACATTGGAAAATATATATATATTAAAAACAGTCCAAAGTTGTGGCCATTAGAATCTTAAACGACGCAATAAACTCCCTCCAGCTTTTTAACTCACGATTTTGAATTCCCGTTTCCTAATGGTAAACTCGTTGAACTTGCTGATTCCGATTTCGAATAAATAAATGCGAAACATTGTCTCAATGGCCCCAATTTCCCCTCATCCGATTCATTTCCTATGAGTGGTGAGGAACATTTATATTTCTCTCTACGTATAACTCTTATTTATTTTCATTTTCTTATAGTGACTCTGTGGATTTTTTCTTAAATACTAGAAGATATAAATCAGAATTGCTGTTAACTACCTCTCGCCCAGCACTTGCATGTCTTCTCACCAGAAAGACACATTATCTGCACTTGACATCATCCTTTCAAGCGATTAGATTTCGGTTCCTGAATCTTTTTTTTTTCCTTGCCTTTGTTTTTTGAAGTTAGAGAGAGTCATAGCCAGCGGTGTCTATCCACACTCATAGTAGAGCTTAGCCATCGCCATTTTATGCTAGATTTTAGGACGCTCTTACAATGCCTCTGACGCGAAACCTGTCTTTTTGCAAACAGAACACAAGATTTTTTAAAACTTTTTGTCGTACTGCTGTAGCTTTAGTATTAGACTAGCACCTTCCTTAGAGTAATTATTTTTCTAACTACGGTAAATGCTCTGGTACCCAGCTAAGCACAAGTAATTAAAGTATTTTTAGGTACCCAGCTAAGCACAATTAATTTAAGTATTTTTATTCAACTGCTGCTGTAGCTTAGCAGGATATTAGTCAAGTACAGTAAAAGGAGACTTTGAAATAATTTATTATTGCATAGAGAGTACATTTTGAAGGTATTCTTTAATCCCGGCCTAGTTCAAGACAATAATTATATTCATTTGAGGAGACGAATATGTAAGTCCAACCGTAACATAATGCCAAAGGCCACATCTTGAAATTCATTGTTGAAAGCAAGTTGGTCACTTCTGCATCATCAAGCGAAGGATGTTACTCATCCTGCGAAGAACTTCCTCTACGGGGAAGTTCTCGGATTTGTTAAAATACGTATAATTCTGCTGTAGGAATGATAGCAAGAAAATGAATATCCTTTCACTGATACCTTCCATTTCCTCTTAAAGAATTTCAATGGGATTTGCATTTCCTGTGAGCGTAGAGCCCTAGCAATAATTCTTTCCCTTATCGCTGTCTCCAAAATCTTATCTACCGGTAGGCCAAGTGATGAGTATGTACAACTTTGCTACTGCCGTATTAATTAATGAAACTGCAGTGCTCTTCAGAGCAATCATACAATATTACTTTTCTTCACATGAATCTCTTGACAGCGCACTAATTAAACTGTGGTGTGAATTACAAAAGACTATCAAGTCCTGCAATAATGATTCTCGTAATTCATTTTACCTAATTTATAAAATGTAATTCAGAGAATGCATGTAGTGTACAGAAGTTCATGGACCTTACATGAAGAGGTAAGTATCCACTGCAAGACGTATATACCACAACTTTTAAATTAAGCAATAGTCCCATAATCCTCATCGAGCATGAGCTATTTCGCGGTCTAATTTTGCTGTTTCGGGAAAAAAATCTTTTTAAGGGTCCGTCATGACCTTTTTCGAAGAAATTTACGTTTTTGTACCGTAGTGGTAATGCTCTACATGGAAGCCTTTCCTTCAAATCCGCATCTGATACTCCTGAGCCTTTACAATTTGTCGCTCATCAAACATGCCGTGATCAGTTTGACCGTTTTCGTGACAAGACTTCCATTCAGTATTGGAAAAATTTCATTAGCATAACGCGTTAGAACAGGTAGCAATATATATATATATATATATATATATATATATATATATATATATATATATATATATATATATATATATATATATATATATATAAATAATATATTTTACTAATATATATTTTGTATATATAAATATGTATAAACATATACATAAATTATATATACATAAATATAAATTATATCTATATACATAAATATATATATATATATATATATATATATATATATATATATATATATATATATATATATATATATATATATATATGAAACCGCATTCAATTTCAAATGACTGTATTCCGAGAATAACCAGACAAAAACGATTTCAGTGTCTACTCGGTACTACAGGATCAGTAGTACCGTTAATACCACAAAACTGCATCATTAAAAATGCTACATAAGGATACTATATTTTAATTCGCACTGTTCTAATAGTTTACAAACAGTCAATACAGAAATCTCTCGATAAGAACTGTGTACGTGGTAAAACCGCTTCACATTACAATTAAACAACTGAGTAAATGTTTCTTTTCCTGTATTTTCAAAATAACAAATTGAGAAAGAAAGTTTATTTGTAAAGCAGAATGATGAGTCTTCTTTCACTGAAACGAACAAACGAACTGTGAGTTGACTGTCTACGTAAAAGAAGGTGTGTGTGTGTGTGTGTGTGTGTGTGTGTGTGTGTGTGTGTGTGTGTGTGATTCGACATAACATTACCAAGAAGAGGACAGTGTAGACGAGTATACATTTCAATCATTGTTTCACAATGGCTGCTACCACTAAAGCAGTTTTTTCTTTGCAAGAAACCACGTACAGTTCAAACACTCCTAAGTTTGTTTTTTTTTTCACAGCCCGGTCTAAAAGTTGTTTGAAAGGGATTTTTCTTGGCGCCGTTCAGTATTTATAATTTCCAGCGGCAGATTTAATCCTAGGAGTATCTCAATGCAGGGACATCCCAACAATCATCGATTTTTACATTTAATTTTTCAAAGACTTTCAAACCTCACCGTTAAAAGCATGTTTAACCTAATTTCCGTCAAAAAAAAAAGTATTATCCCGGGTCTTCTGCACCGCGTCTAAATGATTACTTTCTCTGCTCTCCATGTGTGGATGTTCATTAGAATAAAGTGTCCCAGCAAAGATTTTGTGAATGCTTGCTTGTGTATTTACAATTTCAACACCTACGCTCCCTGCTCATTTCAAGTACCTGAATATTAAGAACGTATATGCGTTTGGTAAGTTGTGAACGAACTACAGAGGTTATGAATGACAATCTCTTTAAAAACCTTCACTTTACCAATCGAAATCATTGACTACATCCACCAATCTACGGAATGAAAACAAAATGAAAAGTATTTGGAATACTGAAGACGAGCCCTCACTACCTGACAGTTACAAACGTCTATCTAATCTGTTCTTTATACCTTTCTACCATGCAACTGTTATTTTGATCTAGTCTGTTCTCCTATGTGAATTTTTTTTTTAAATAGCTTGTAGTGGCAGCATGAATTGATTTTAAGTCCTGCACGAAGGAATGATTATGTATGTAATGATTGAAACACTCACCTAACTTCCCATTCCACATTATCTCTGTTATGTCAGATTTTATCTATTTATGTTTTTACTTATGATGTATGACATCTACATCTTATGATGCAATTTACATGTATATATGTATGTGTTAAGTGTATATGTGAATATACACATCTGCAATAAATAAATAGTCACTACATATGTAAACATGCATACATACATACATGGATGGATGCACTCATATATATATATATATATATATATATATATATATATATATATATATATATATATATATATATATATATATATATATATATATATATATTATATATAGTGATGTTTGATAGAGCATGTCTATGTTGATTTTACAACTCACAATAGTCCATGTGATTATTAACATCAGAAGATTTTAGTTTTCACATCCTAATTTTCCTCGTGACTTTGGAATTATGGCCGTCATCAAATCGTGACTTCTTTAGCAAAAATATTCTGAAGGACTTGAGAGCATATTCCAGACTACCATAATATTCAAATGTTTTCAGGACAAAACTGTTCGAAAAAAAAAAATAAATAAATACCACTGTTTACTTTGTGATTTCATCTTCGATTTTACAAGTGAAGCGAAACAAAAATCAAACGGCGAAGGGAGATTAGTCCCAGAAAGAAAAACTTACTTGTGAAATGAGTGTTGGAAGAATATTAGTGATAATCTTCGGCTGAGAGGCGCATTTTACAATCAACATGAAAATAGGGGAGTAAAAATACAATTTATTACGTAGCGTTTATGGAAAATAATTGTCCCCACGCTGAAATTAACGAAAGTCTCTCCATACAATAACACGGGGCCACCGTCTTATTCTGACGTTAAAACTGCTTATATTATTTCACGATTTATAAAACTGCTTCTGCTGTTTCTCCCTCTTTCATTCAAACAGTATTAAAATATGATATGAAAGAAGTAAAATTAGGTCATAAAGGAACGGACGATTGACGATAGCAAAGTTAAGACGACACTAGCACGGGCTAAAAAAAACCCTTAAGAAGTCGACTGTTGAAGAAGTATTGGTAAAAATTGCAACAAATTATCAAGCTTTTCTGAAACTCGCGTTTCTTTCTTCAGAGAGACTGGAAAGAATTCGAATGAATGCATCACGTGCTACTGATATGCCACAACGTATTTTTTATTCTGCGTATCTTTGAACATTATTATTCATCTTGGGTTGATGACACCTAGTGTTGATGCTAGGATGTTATTTATATTTCTTCAACATCACGTATTTAAAGTATTGGTTTCGGGCACTGAAACAATTCACCCACAGTAGATGATCGACGAATAATCATGTTTCTCGAACTTTTCAAACTATTTCGGAATTTACAATATTTGATGATATGCGTTTTCATGATAAATAAAATGGATTCTCGGTAAATTCGGTTAATTTTATAGCAGATTTGTAAACGGGCTTTATTCCAAGATATGACAACAATAGAATTTCGTTAGATTTCATAACAGTTGTAGGTTTCTCCTTCGGCAAAATAATCTGATGGACCACTGTGAGATATATCTACACCAAAACATGTATGTTACAAATTTTTTTCATTTTTTTGCACATGCTAGCGTGCAGTTCTGAATAAAACAGTTATACTTTTCAAATACATAATACTTTTAGAAATGCAATATAAATAAATGAAATATTTCTTGAGATATATTACATAACAAACTCGAGTATAAAATTATATATAACGTAATAAATTGAACATAACTATTATTGTACCATATGCATAACATAATGACGTAAGGCCTCTGACAAGATGCTCGGGCTCCACCATTATCTACGATTACTTATTTTACAGAAGCTAACAAGCAGCCGGCGTGGGTCTTCATCCTCTGGCAGATCATGGTTCATGCACGGTGGAAGTTTTTCAGGCCTGAGAGGAGATAGTTGCTCCATGAGCATGGAAGTAGGGGGGACGTCAGAGCCTCGACCCTCTCTCAGCGATGACCCTCGGCCCTCCGTCAGCAACGACGGGTCTCTTGACTCTCAGGAGAACCTAGACGATGTGCCAATCGAGCTACGACACCTTGAACCTGATGATCCTTCGTTACTGGACATCCCTCCATCGCCGGCGCCGTTCCTCACTACTTCCACTATGGCAGTTATTGGTGATCCTGACGCCAAAACTAAGTCAAAAAGCTTGACAGATCTAGTTCAAGCATCCCCGTGTTCCCCGGGGCCCTCAGAGGCTCTCCCAGTCAGAGAGAAGTCCATCAGCAGGGAGTCTCTTGACCCATGGCGAGTAACCGAGGCTATTGGAAGTGTTTTGCGATCTAAATCCAGTTCTTCATGCTTGTCGCTATCCAGCCATGAAATTTCTAGTAAAGCAATGCTAGGGCCAACTTTGAAAAGTGTAGAAGAAAAACCCCCTGAGGAAATTAAAAAGGAAGCAAGAAATGCAGAAGGAAAGAGTGATGAAAGTGAAATAGACAGTCCGCGTATTGGTAGGAAGAGACCTACTCTTAAAAAACAAAAAGCTTCAATTAATGAGAGTGACATGAGTGATGTAGAAACATCATCTATTGTTATAGAAATTAGCAAAGCTCCTAAAGCCTGTGAAGTGGAACCTGATCCCATACCTGTGGAAGATGATAAGGATCATTTAAGCATTCCAAAGGGACTGGGGATTATTAAGCAAAGCTCTCTGAACGATGAATTTATATGTATTGAGAGATTTATTGAAAAAGAGAGAATAAAACAGAGTATTCAGAAACAAAGCTCTTTAAATGAGGACCTTATCTATGGGAATCGTGAGAAAAAACAAGAAACTCTTCGGGAGTCTCTGTTCTCTGCTCAGTTCAAAAGGCTTCAGAATATAAGGGAAAGTTTTCAAAGGTTACGTACAGCTAGTTTAGATAGATTTGAAAGAGAAAAATCTGATTCGTCGTTGAAAAATGGCCTTGTTAAACTACTGCAGTCTTGGAAAAGCGAAATTCTAGTCACAAAGGGTACTAAACCATCAACTAGTGCAGGAACTGATGATGGGGAAGGGTCACAATGTCAACAAAGTGAAGTTGGGCAGTCATCCACTGATAATGGGAAAAGTCATGAACTCAGACCACGAGCTCCTAGTATTTATCAATTAGGGAGATCTGGGGAGGGAAATGAATTGAATGCTGACAAAGTAAGGACGTGTGGGACAGAGAAAAGATTCCTAGGCCAGGAAACTGGGGACAGAAAATCCTCTCGTGAGGAAAGTTCTGACAGTTCAAAGGAAAACAGTTTTCAGAGTGATACTAGTTTGGACTCTGAAGATAGTTGTGTGTCTGTGATATTTGTTCCAAAACCAGGCCAGTCTGGTGTTAGTGGTGTAGACAAGGAACGAAACAGGTCTGTTTCTTCAGAGTCATCAGAGGGATCTGATAAGCAGCATTCGCCCAAATCACCAAAATCTCCAAAGTCACCTAAGTCTCCAAAGTCACCAAAATCTCCTGGACCTGGTGGTAGATATTTTGCACCCGCACGGTATTTAGGCACAAAAGGGGCGGTCAAAACTGCTCCAAAGATGGGCACCCAGGTTCTTACCACAACAACAAAGCCCGAACAGCACCTGCAATCCCAACAACAACCTCAACAACAGCAACCGCAGCAACAACCCCAACAACTACCACAGCAACAACAGCAGCGTCGCATTAGTCCTCCCTCGGATAAAACTCAGGAGACTGCTGAGACAGTACCTATTATAGATCAGGCACCTGAACCAAAGAATATCAGGGTGGAACTCAAGCCATCCCACAGTGTTTCAAACATTCGAACAGTTGCTTCAACACCACTAAAGCCCTTGGGAAGTGGGAGTCCCCTAGCTCGTCTACAAAGTCACTGTGGCTCTACACCCCCAGCCACTCCTCCTCCAACAGTGTCTTCAACTTGTGGATCTTATTTCTCTCAAACATCTGTAAAATCTGTGCCTACTGAAACACCTGCCTCTCCAGATAAACCTTCAAGTGAGACACAACCAGTGACAAAAGAATCATTGGTGACTAGAGAATCACCAGTGACGAAAGAAACATCTTCCAGTAAAACTAGTTTTCTAAAGCCACCTATAATTGCACAGCCAGTTCAACAACCTTCATTGCAACCCTCATCACAGACGAGCAAATATGTACCTAAGTATGAACCGCAAGTGGTAAAGCGAGACACTAGCTTTACTCAGCAGTTGTCATCGTTGTTGCTGGGTGAAAATATTGAAATTATACGCAAAACTGGCAGCACTGGGACTCGCAACGTGCAAATCGTTCGTAAGACAGTGCCACGTTTCCTCACTTTTGAGGTGTTCAATCCTGAAACAGATGACTTAGACAGTGATTCTTCTGCAAGCTCGTCCCCAAACTCTGGCAGTTCTGTCATTGAACGTGGATGGCCAACAGAGCGAGATATAGAGGAATTAGATAGGGAGATTAAGCGTCGAGAAGAAGAAGAACGTCGACGCGCTGTGCCTTCTACAGGTTCGCCAGCTATGGAGAGAGTCATGCAGCCTCCAGCTGAGCTACCTAAAGTATCTTTAGTTGAAGATGTTCATAGGATGGATACCATTAGTGAAGATGTTGGTGAACATTCAGGTAGGTTTCTTGGTATTGCAATTTTTCTTGCTCTGAGAACTCATATTCAGGACTTAATAATCCATTACAGTTTAATTCTGCTAATTGACTTTTATGCAATTACAGCTATGTTACTTAACAGAATTCACAAAATACGGCATTATGAAGCTGCAAGTTTGTCATTAATTTTACAACACAGAATAAACATTACAAAAATGCAGAAAAGTTATGATTCCACAGAATACTAAAATTTCAGAAAGATTCATAACAATTCTTGGAGTTTCCCCAAACTAACTTCCATGCTGGATGAGAACATGAAGTAATAACTGCGGCTAATTTTCAGCAAAACAGTTTTAAAACTATGATACTGACTCTTGATACTTGAACATATGTAAGTGTTCAACACAGTTACTGAATATTGCAGGGACTGAGAGCAACGGTTCAAAGTCTGACAGGAGAAGAGAAGCAAGGCCGTTAGTTCCCAAATCAGCCATTGTAGCAAAGTCTCATTCACTGCCTACTAAGCCTCCCACAAGAACATCATCTGTAACTAGATCACCTGTTGAGTCATCTTCACCGGGTAAATACCATTCCACCTATGTAGTGCAGGTTGTCTGCATTCTGTAAGTTTAAACTGCTTTCTTTCCACTGACAGCAGAAATATATATAAAGCACATCTTGCACTAAAGGAATTTCTCTGCAATAAATATTATTTTGTCAACTAACAGGGATTAATGTAGATTTTAACTGAAATGATAAGATATCTGTATCTAGAGACGAGTGTATAATCTTCGCAGATTTGTACTACTGTAAGCCTTAACAAAAGTACTGAAAAAGAGCATATACTCTGAAACTGTTATAACCTTCACCTTTAAAATGGAGATGTACAGTAATTTTTACAAATTACTGGGTGAAATGTGCATAAAATCTTTACTGATATTATTTATCTTTTTGTTAAGTTTTAAAAAAGTAATGAACAACAGCACGCACTTTAATATTGTTATTATTTATATTTACAATGCAGATGCATAGTATTCTTTAGGATCAAGCAAAGGTACATCAAGCTGACACACCCATCAAACTCTTGTTTTAGTGCTTTGTTATCTGAAGTCAGGTCAACAATGAGTTTGCATTTCAGCTTCTCATTTTTTTCTCAATAACTGTAGACATTAATCTTCTTTTTACAGGTACAATTAAAAGAGACATGGATTGTGGACGACAAAGATCAGCAAGCATGTCAACTCCCGGATCTAGGGATGTGGAGAGAAAACATGAAGCAGGAGTAAAATCATTTTCATCTTCTCCCACATTATATGGAGCTACAGTCAGCACATCTTCTCTAGAACCTGCAGCTGATACAGTTATGAAGAGAAGTCCAAAAGCCAGGAGAAAGCTTACAATTGCTCATCTCGACCAGCCATTAGCTGCTCAGTCCAGGACAGACCCAAAGGCAGAACCAAAACTCCCTGCCAGAAGTCCAGAATCATATCAAGATCGACAAAATCTGAGGAGTCGAATTCCAGATCGACAGCCAAAACCTAAAGCTTTATCTCCTCTAGGTCTTGATCGTGGGGACATGAGACCCTGGTCTGAAGTAGCTATTAAACCTATAACTGAAACAGTTAACCTTCCTCCATCCTCCTCCTCTTGGAGAACAAAGTTTTCTCCAGAAGGTATCCTGAAAGGAATAACAGAATTTGATAAAATGCCACCTCAGAAGAGAGCACAGGAAGCCATGAAAAGTTCTCTAGAATTGCCTTTTACTTCTCCATGCAGATCTACGCTTTCTCCAAGCAGTAGTGTGTCTTCTACTTCACCTTCAGTGCCCAGAGATCTTGTCAAAGAAGATCCTATGTCTAAAAGCCCACTATTAAGCTCTCCTACATTGTCGACTAGTAGTGGAGAATCAAGATCAAGTGCTAACATAGCAATGTCTCTCTTCAGCAGGGACTCCAGAGAAAGCCCCTTTTCTCTGGAGATGTTCAAGATGAATAGAAGTGAGAGCAGCTTACCACTACTAAGTCCAGAAGAATCACATTTCAACCATGGTACGTTTAAAGAGCCAGCAAAGCCTGTTGTTGTTAGGGAGCAGCCAAAGAGAAGCCAAAGATCTAGACAGGATTCAGAAGACATCCCAAAAGATGTCAAGCGTAGTGGACATTCTTCTTGCAAATCATCAATGAAAGACAGTGAGAAATCTAACAGAGAAGAAGGCACAAGCAAGCATAGGAAGTCTCACGGGAGTTCTTTAAAAGTGAGAATAGATGATTCAAAACAAAAGGAAAATACTTCTGGAAAGAAAACGGGCTGCCGATTATGCGAGCGAGAGAATGACAAGCGACAGAAGAAAAAGAAGCAAGAGCAACTAGTTGGAGAACTTGCTCTGAAAGATCAACCAACAACATCAACCAAGAAGCGTGGGAATAACCAGGGAAAATCAGACGGATGGCGTAGAGGTGAGCTCCGATCCCAAGGTTCACTAGACTCGGCTCGAGAGAAAGAATCCTTGGCCTCTAAGCCAACGCCCCCTTTGATTCGAAGTGGGTCCTTGGACTTGGAGAAAGCCGAGAAGAGTCAGCGAGAAGGGGCTCTCAGTCGTGATGCTTCCCTATCCACCTCTCAAGATTCCCTCCAGAGTGACATGGGTGGAGCACCGACACTGCACCGTTATTACCATGTTTTCCGGGAAGGGGAGCTAGATCAACTGATTGAAAAGTATGTACATAACCTACATATAATATCCTCGTACTATGATCACGCTAACTGGTGTGTCATTGCAGAAAAAGTGCAAGTGTGGACTATATGAACACTGTGGAAATACTTTTATATTGAAAGAATTATATAAGAGAAAAGAAGCCTTTTACACTGTGCTAATAACTTTCACTTTGCAAAGAGAGGAACAGTTAATCTTGTGTTGGGAAGGTGGAAAAAAAATTGCATGGGGTTTTGATCCAAAATGAAGCTCTATGAAGACAATATCATATGCATACCTTATATGATAAACTGTACATGTTCATAAGCCAAATTGTGTTAAAGGTTGCATGACAGCTCACGCAGAAGAGCTAATGAGACACTTAGATTTTTTTAATGTGAGTTTCATAGGTAATACTTCTTCTTTAGTAGAGTCAGTTAGTCACCTGGACTTCCTTCGGACCTACAGTAAATAGCTCTTCTGTAACACCATTGGAGTTGATGAATTATAAACATATCTACGGACTAACGTTATGAGTTTTAGGTGTTTTAGTCTACTTAAAAAAAAGATATTTGCATTTCTTATTTAAACAAGTGAACTTGATTTCAGAGACATTTGTAAAGGATTATAAACATATCCTGTAATGGTGGGAAGTTAAGTACAGTATATAGTATATACATATTTATAATATATATATATTTATCATGTTCCTTGTTTTGTAAGAGTATAAACGCTAAATGGATACAAAGATTGGGTTTCGAGGCAAACCACCTCGAGATCTCTAAAAGCTAAGGTGCTAAAGCATGACTGATAAAACTAATTCTTAATATTATTATTCCCTAAATGTCTTTTTTTTTTATGATAAGAAAAGGTTTACATTAAATCTTGTAAGGAAAGAGTCACCAAGTCCACTGAATGCGAGTTGGTACTTTAAGTAGACGAGACTCTAGTGTAAGACTTTAGTAGAAGAACGAGTGTGTCATTTTTTCTGTGATGCTGTGTGGCTGACTTCTGTGATGCTGTGTGGCTGACCTGAGTAAGTGGTTTTTCGTTGCTGTGGATGACTGCGTTTCAAATGGATAAAACGGACACTCCGTGCGATGACGTGTTTGTTCATGTACATACACACTGATATTTGAAGACTTCAGCAGATACATACACACAACAGCACCAACAGAACACTTACTTGTAAAACTCACACAGACAACAGGAAGCCTTTCATTGTTGATGAATGTGGTTCATTTCAAGAAAACCTCTCAATTGGAAATCTGGCTTGATCAAATCCATCAGCATCCAAAATCAAAGCATGTGAAAGAAAAAGACGAGAATTTTGGCTCTTGCAATCGCTTACCGACAATTCATCTGATTATGCTTTTGTATATACTACAGAAGGGATCTGAACCGATTCCGTATAGAGATCACGCTGGCCCCCTTCCAAACAGTGCACCATGAATGCGTGGATACGTCAGGGCTACAATTACAACAGCAGATTACTCATGAAAGTTGCCAACCAAACTGGCGTGCGAGCGATCGGTTTAATTGTGAATTTCTCATTTATGAAAGTCCCAATTTCCAGGAATCGGATAGTTCATGAAAGCCCTATGGAGTCAATTAACATTATATTAATGAAAGTCTCACACAACAACAAACAGTCCATTCATATAAGTTCTACGTGCTAACAATCACTGTGCATGGCTAGCAGTTATCTTAACCATACTCTTTGTATGCAAGTCAACAGTTGTCCACATCATTTCTAACCACGTCCTCAAGACATTTGACAAATCTATCAAACCGTAGCTCGTAGAGGATGTCATAAGAGCTCAACGCACTGTGTTGAATGAGAGATAGATCAATCTTATATTGATAGAGTAGTAGTCTGCCTATTAGATTAATTTTTTGATGAAGAGACAAAAGAATGTTCTTGAATTTTATATAATATAAATATCTTTTTTCCCTGTATATTGTCGTATCAATTTCAATTTTTGGAAGCATAAAATCCCTCCTTTTTCAATAAGAAGACGAAAAAGCAGCGGGAGTTTTCTTTGCGATGTACGCAAGACCTTTTTGTCCTGCTTTCGTTCCTTTCGGTAACCTTCGTTCTCTCAAGTTTCATGTGTAGAGACGCCGAAGTTGAATTATAGACCATATTTCCTTTTTTCTGGAAGTTCATGAGAGTAAGTTAATATATGCATGTGGAATCTCTAAAAAGATGAAGGGAAAAATACTGACGCGCATTTTTCTCGACTTTGGCTGAAATTCGTGCCACGTATGTATATGGTCATTTTCAAAGCAGACACACGAAAAAACAAAAAGGGAATTCTTTTCTCCTCTGATACTGCCACGTTCTGGCTGTGCCTTTCAATAAATATTAAAGGACACCTTTACTTTCGAAATGAGACGTGTCATACGTGCTACTCGAACCACCCGACTAAATTTTCATCGTCAGTTCCCACAAAATTTCTATCAGTAGCTGTCAAGAACGTTTTCCCAATTGTGCCTTCAAATAATGATTTCCTTTCGCTTTTCTTTTGAATGAAAACGACTAGTATGCTTCATGGAGCACCTGAACGAACCGGAGTCTATCTATCTGCGTGACATTATTGACGTCACGCTAGTTTACTACAAAGGAGGGATTAGAGTGAGCGAGCGAGCGAGCGAGCTAGCGAGCGAAGAGCTGCTTATTTGACGATCACACCGCTTTTCCTTCGGTCATGTCGTTCTTCTTTTGCGTAGTTATCTTTAGAGAATAACACTGATCAGTAGTTTTAGTTTTTTTATAAGGTCTTTCGCCGTGTTCGTCCCCGAAATGCATTTTGAGAGAACTGTGGGCTGGTTTTCACAGGATATGATGCTATAATAAAATAGTCAAATTGTCGTCAAAGCACCAAGTTTCAAAGCGTTCCCCACAACTATGTGTCTGTGTCCATTAAGTAGAACTTAAGGATGTTCGACTATCCGATAGGAACTTCATCCGTTCTTTAGGAAAATTTCAATCCATTACATATAATAGATTTTAGAGAGAGAACAAACAGAACTATCTATATGCATTTTAATCATGCAATGTCCAGTGTTTAGCAGTAACAGTTTATGAGAATAAATTTCTGCCCCTTTTAGCCTCATAAACTCCAGAGACACGCAAATACATCCACCAACCACCAAAAAGGAAAAAAAAAACACCTAGGCCTAGTTCCTCGTTAGTATGCACGTGGTCACGAGTGAAAGGAGCGTCTGTGAATGAAAGCACCTCTATTACTAATGCATTCTCTGCCGAGTGCATCACTTGCAAACTAGTGAACCAGATGTCTGTTCAATGGGTAACCAAAGATGAAAAAGCGTCGTTGAACTTTCCCTTAGCGTAAACATTCTGTCTGTGCTCAGAGGACCTAAGTACAGCAGGTCACAGCCCTGCTAAATAAAATGGAAAATATGGAGTTTTTCTTTGGGGAGGGAGGGAGGGAGGGAGGGAGGGAGGGAGGGAGGGAAGGCTCTAGCCTTTACTTTGAGTTCCACTGGCGTTCAATTAGTGTCGATGACAGATATGCTTGATGCATGTCCACAAGTTTAATTTCTCTTCTTCCACGTACGCGAATGAAGCCTTGCATTGAGCCATAAGAGGCGAAGTGTGTGCGTAACGCAATTTGCCGTCACGATGTGCCATAAAACGCAGTGAAAGTTAAACCATTTCCCAAGAGCTTTGTTTAGTGAAGTCATAGTTGGAAGTTGTGTTTTTTCCATCTAATTTTCACTTCGTCTCAGCTGGTAAATAAGTGCCAACAAAAAACAGGAACGATATGTCGTGTATGAACTTGAAATTAAAGACAATGCCTCGAGAATTATTGTCAAGACTGACCTTGCAAGTATGGGAGCTATATTCGCGTTATTCGTGTGATTTTTTTAATTCATGTGATTTATTCATAACAAGAATACGGATCGAATTAAGGATGATCACAAATGCTAATTGGATATTAACTTACAGTCTCTCAGACCTAAATCGCATTCCCCAAAATGCTGACTGTTACTGTTACCTGTGACATGTTCCAAAATTTATGTCATATGTAAACGTCTAAACTGATACGTCGCTTCAACAGTGTCATGGTATTTAGCGTCTTTTTCTCTTCGCTTCATAACCATCCCCAGAAGATACATAGAAAGCATAAGAGATTTGGGAATCAGATATCTCTGGATGTATTTTTGTCTTAACAAAATTCACTCGTGAAACATGGTTAGTGTCAGTTATATTCACGAAGATGCTTTTTATTCGAGTATATGGGAAACTGTACAGTCCACTACTATGTAAAATGAAGAATATAAATTCCAGATTTTGCGTTGAAATTCCGCAAAAAAAAAAAGTTTTGCAACTGAATTCGTGAAAATTGCGTACGTACGCGAAGTACTTAATTTGGCTAATATATTTATTTCCTAGTTTATTTACACCAGAATTCCACGCGCTCTTTTGAAGAAACACCAATCTGTCAGTTTGTCTAAATATATTTTTATTTATGAAGTAGAGTTGGGTTGTATTTGGCACTGGATTATAACCTCCCGCCTAAAAAAAAACCAGACAGCTATTTATCCGACGCTCTTTAAATGGTTCCAATACCACCACGAAACTTCAGCTAGACAAAAATTACGGGAAATCGCGTTCAACATTTCACTTCATCCAGTCTAGAAGGCTTCTCTAAGATCACTCGGTAGCTTAACTATTCAGAAGTAATTCCTTATCTCACTTCAGTGACTTTAGAGTTAACAAACTGCATAGATATACAAGTACAATGAACTATTTAGTTTTAATTTAGATGAAAGTATGACGAATATTTGCATGAATTCAAGTACTTGCATGTATTCATCTTGCATAAGTTAGGCATATCCCATCAGTATGTAGGGTGACCTGAAATATATTACAGTACTCTCTTTATTTCTTTGTCCAATATGAAAATCACCGAGTCTGAGAATCCCCAGAGCCTTGCATTCTTAATAAGGAAGCACTACGGAGTTCTTTCCAAACTTCCTGAAGATGCTCTGCAATGCTTTCATTTTAGCTAAAGAATTATAACATTTGACAAAACTATCTTTGGAAGTTATAATTTCAAAAAGGGAATCGACTTGGCGAACCCTTTAATAAGTTCCGTTAGGCAAACGATTGATTACAAACGGAGTGATTGTATTCCATTAACTTATGACTAAGTTTGGTAATTTTGCAGGGGTGAATATTAACTTTGCATGTTACTGTAGGACTAGGTTTCTTTATATGAGCAAAGTGTAGTTTTGTAACAGCCTTTTGTGATGAAGATAAATCAAGTGGCAAAAAAAAAAAAACGAACCATTCATCATATCAACCTAATTTTCTGTCTAAGTGGAAAGTTTGACAAACTTTAAGGATTACAATACGAAAGTACTGCATTTAAGTTACCGAATGAAATATTGGGTAAAAGTAACCAATGGTTATCACGACCATACCATTCTCCACTCTGGTATGATTGAACTTTAGTTTGTGCTTAATGTTTTTATCTATATTTTCAACCATCTGAAATTCCTGGGAATAACAACCATATTGCATTGTATGGTCCTTTCCTGTGAACTCAAGGTCAAATTTTAGTGAATATTATAAAAACTAATTAGAGAGAAAAGAAATGCTGATTAACAATTCACAAAGACAAGACCCAAACAAAGACATCTTAGTCGAGCACAGTTTGTCTAGAAAACTATTACGACGTAGGAAGTTTCACTTCACCTTGTATACGTTTGATATTTCAGTGCTAAAATAGCCTCTACAGCAAAGGTTTGCAACTGAGAGTGAGTGTCACACTATTCCCCCGTTTCTTTTTCCTCCATATCATCCCCGTCTCTTCCAGGGGGCCGAGGGACTGCCAAAGGGTATTTTCCAAAGGCCTTTTCAGTTAGAAATCAATTGTAACCCCCTCCTTTTTTTATTTTTATTTTTTCTCTCTGTGATTTTGGATGGGGGAATGTCCATATATAAATTTGGAACCGTAGAGGTTGATTAAGCTAGTGTGGTTGTGAAAACAAAAACTTAGTCACTCTGTACTGACATAGCCAATCACCTTATCAGTGTGGAATTATCTGGTACTGACAAGCACTTGAAACTGAACTCGAAAATGATCACAGGTACTATCTTGACCTGTCACTTATGATGATTTATTAAGGTGTAGAAAACAAAGATTGTCTTGTCGCAGTAGCTTGTAAAACCTTTTGAACTAGGTGATCCATTGTGAATCGGTTGTGACATATGTACGTACACTGTATTATTATTAGATATGACTACTGTAACAATGCAGTCAAAAAAACGGACAATGAAAATGAACAATTAAAAGAAAGCTTGGTTTTAAATTTCTTAATCTGACGAAGAGTAAAACCAATATATTCTTGGAAAATGCTTGTCATTATTCCACCATCTAGAATCAGGAACCACTTTTTATTTCGATTCAACCTCAACTATGTGTATTCTTAAAAATAGTAAAAATCTGTACTCTTTTAATGTTAAACAAAATATATAGATCCATGACAGTGCATACATCTCCCACCCAACGGTAGATCTTTAGCAGACCTTCTCATAACCATTTGGTAGGAATTGCAACACAATGTATTTTTGTGTGTGCAGGAGCCGTCTCGCTCGGAGGCCTCCTTGAAAAAAATTCCTTGCATGAATTGAACGGGTACTATTTATTATTGATGCTCTCGGAAGTAACTAATATAATGTTTTATAATGACTTGGTGTTTTTCTTCTACCAAAAGAAAAAAAATCCTTTTCATCTACAAGTGACTTGTTTTTATAACAACGGGAGTACAGTGTTCTTTATGCCTTCAATGAGGGCATGGCATTCTCCTTCAACAAACACAAGCACATACATACGGTAATGCTTTTATCCCAAAAAGCTATTTGAATTAATTTGGCCACAAATAAAGATTGTTTTTTTTCCTCTTTTGCATGAAAACAGGATGAATCCTTCCACAAATATCTGCCAATGCATTTTTTCCATAATGGCTCATGTTTCATTCAAGGAAAACCTTAACCTTTTCTCCCACTATGAGCTCTATAACCTTTCCCTATTTGATTAATGTTTTTTCTTCCACAAAAAATTACTTTTAATCATTTCTGTCCAACAACAGAATAACTTCCCCTCTCTTTTATAACGACTTCCTTCCTTGAAAATTAAAGTAGTTATAAAAAAATAAAATCAAGTTCATTCTTCCCTGAAATGCAATTGCTTCTCCTTGGTTGGTCTCCATTTCCCTGTGTATCATCTCTCCATGTAAGTACTTTGACCTGTCAATCTTTTATAAGTTTATCCGATGTTGATGGAGGGACGATAATCATGCATAACCTCGGAGTTTTGGAATTCTCCAAGGCTTAGTTTTCCCAGGGTAAAATTAATTTCCGCATACGAAAAGAGTGCATATTGCAAAAGCTTGGGATAAACCAGACCTTCTTACTTTTTTTTCCTCCCCTACTCTTCGTTTACGACTAGAAAAGTAGGGAGGGGTTACTTAAATGCATACCCTTAAAATGACCTACATTACCCTTTAGCGTTTTAGTTTTGTGTACTCATAAATCAGTATTTTAGTATATATGTCCATTTTCATTTATTACGTATTTTTTTTTCTTCTTCGTGCACTTTTACGTCACATGTTCCTCTTTACAAAGTACAATAATTATATGAAAAACAAAAAAAGGGGTACATTTTGCATTCTATGTCATCTTCAGAAAATATAAAGTTTTCCTCCTAAAAATGCCATCTCGAATACAGAGTAAATATCATTTAGTATACTTGTTTCAAGTTGCACCCAGTTTGATTTACAATAACTACAAAGAACGTAACCCAACTACAAAAAAAAATAACTCAGGAAATCGACGACCAACTTCCAAAATTCATGTATAAAATAAAATTCTCCATGAAAGTAGGCCAGAGAACATCTTCAAGAAAAACTTCCTAACAGAAGGGACGTAAATTGAATACTGAATATTGAATTTACGCCAAAGACCAAGCGCTGGGACCTATGAGGTCATTCAGCGATGAAACGGAAATTGACACTAAAAATATTTGAAAGGTGTAACAGGAGGAACACTTCGCAGTTGCACTAGGAATCAATCATTAGGAGAGGGTGGAAAGTAGGATAAAAAAAAAAAAAGAATATGAACCGTGGTACAGTCAAAGGAATGAAAGGTGCACTGACAACACTATCCCCCTACGGGGTGAAGGGACGTCAAGGAATACATATAAAGTTACTAAAACACAAGTGGAAGACGCAGCATTGCTTCAACGATCATCAGAGGATAAAAATTGAGAAATACTGCTGTCGGTTCTACTTGAAAAACTATAAAGTTGATACTTTTTTTTAGGAAACTGATTCAATTTTCAAAGCAATTCTTAAGCACCATAAACTGTAATTTTTTTACTAGTTTTCTCGTATTTTTATCATTAACCTGAACATTAAAGGTTCATTTTTTTGTCCAGTTAAGGCCGGAATTAAGTACATGATATAAACAAATTATAGAGAAGAGTTGATGCCTAAGTTATAAATATCTTGGCATTAAGAGTGCGATTCATTTACCACCTGATTTACAACTGGATATCTTTATTACAGATCTTTTTTCGACCACTGAAGGTATGAATTACATCATGGGATGAAATCCCTTCATAAAGAAACACTAAGGAACAATGGGATGAAATCCCTTCATAAAGAAACACTAAGGAACAATGGGATGAAATCCCTTCATGAAGAAACACTAAGGAACAATGGGATGAAATCCCTTCATAAAGAAACACTAAGGAATCATTCAACGACTTCTTGAAAACGGCAGAGTAGGGTAAATGATGAAAGCAACAAAACATGAATTTTCCGGATATGAGGTATCAAAGAAAAGCCCAACATCGAAGTAACGTGAAAATAACAAGTTTCACAAGGGACAGGGGAACGTAAACATGGCTCTCATCTCATTGCATTACATTCGCGTTACACAGGACGGATGGTAACAATTACACTTTCAGTTCTTAGAAGACCTGATAAAATAACTCGCCCGGCAAAGCTACAACAGCTATGCCAATGTATCCTGCTGATTTCTATGCATGAAAAAATAAACCAAGCATAATTTCTGGGTACAGTTTGTCCACAGAATATTTCCCCCTACAGAAAAAACCAAATACCTTATTGTGGATCATGCAGCTGCTTTATGTGAATTGGTCAATGACAGTGAATGGCTAACTTTCTGGCAGAAACCACCTATACAATTATGCCACTTTCTTGTCGCCCCAAGAACCACGTCTTACAGAGATACTACACTACTAAAGACAGAGATGATATCTGATGAGCAGAAAAAGCATTACAAATTAACAAGAACAATACCAGCCACAGAAGCTGAAGTAAGAAACAATGACATCAATGGGTATTAAAAATCCAATCATAATACTGATGTATCTACTGCAAATTTCCAGTAGTAGGAAGACTTTGCACTTTTGTACAGTCCCCCTTCAACTTAAGAATTTAGTGTATGCTACATATTAAACTGAAAGAAAATTGACAATAAGCAATTAATAAAAACGACTCAAAGAACCTAAATATGAGTCAAAAAGAACAACGAGCCGAAGTCGAAATAGCTAATCGTCAGCTATGCGAATGTCACGCCAAGTTTCATATTCTTTCCGGCCGTCGGTGGGGGACTCTTCTCCTGATGACCAAAGGTACTTGCATCATGGCTGTGATCCCTTGTAACCACAATATGAGTCTGTGTATGGGAGCAGAAGATCCGCAGGAGCTTTGCAGTATTTTGGATTTTAATAATGATGTCGTTTTCCTAAAGTCATCAATGTATTAAGACAATGAGTCAGGGAACTGACAAGATTTGAGCACATAAAAACCATATAGCCTAGCCTTTCCGATCTAACAGAGGATTTTTTAAAGATGAATGGGGAATCAGAACTGGTAGACCACATTTCTCCTCCTATGGGCGTCGTGCACAAGTGGCCCAGGATCATTCCTCTTCGCAGGCTCAAAGTTTTCTAGTTTTTATAATACATTATGTTTGCTCTCGCGTCGGAGTTGTCAGGTTTGATGTGTCCAATGATGATCCCTGAAAGGGCATAATAGTCTTTTCTGTATTCAGAGTTCATGTATACTTGGTAGTATATTCTGATTAGTAGTCGTTCTTGCCTAGTGAGGGGGTAATGAGGTGCACCATGTGTCCATCATTTTCCAAATTTGCTTGTCAGTGTTACTGGTAAGAACTTGGGCTGCCAGGTCAAGTTCCTTGTGTAAGGAATGCAAAGATGAAGAATGGGAAAAAAAGAGTTCTCCAAATGTATGCAGTGATGACAATCCATTTGTATTATTCAGCGTATTCACTCCAGCCACTAAGGCAAATGCAAAGTCAGGTTGCTTCGTATGTGCATTGGTCTTCATGCGTCAGGTATTTTGAGCGATACAGACGTCGTGGAAAAGGAGATTCCATTCGATGTTTGTTTTTATTTTTTGCTTATGCAACAATGGATGCTACACTCTTCTAAAGTTCGTCTTAGAAGACTGATTTCTTCTTCATTAATCGCCTTGACAAAGATATCATCGATGCACGTGCAGTAGGTGGTCGGGCCAGGCATTCTGATAAAAATGCGTTCCTCAACGGTACACCATGCTCCACCCATCTAATGCAAGTATAAAGGGGCTCAACAATCCCCGAATAATTTCCGACCTTGGTTTTGCTTCTAGACACTCCAAGTTTCCTCCCATTTTTTTGCACACATCCTGCTACCTTCCTTACCTCACTTACTCTGTGACTCACATCTTCTCTTGTCATACCATCCTCTGAAATATTTACTTCCCATAACCTGTATAAATCAACAGCTTCCAGTCTTCAACCAACCATATCAAAAATTACTGCCCCATATTCATGGTTCCCATTTACCATTACAACATTACTTTTGTTCACTTCGACTCTCAACCTTTCCATCTTGCAAACCCTTTAAGACTTAACAAAGTCTCTGCAGTTTCATTTCACTATCCAAAATCAGTACTGTATCACTCGTCTCAGGCCCAGTTCTACACTAAACCAGTCACTCTCCTTTCTAATAACTCTATGACTTATCTTCTTTACATCACATCCTTACCACCCTCCACATAGCTACTCTATCAGTTTCTCTGTCTATGTATTTCCCACACAATTTTTTTCCTTTATTTTCAAACTTCTCACAAAACTGTTCTTAAGAAACATTTGAACCACACAACTTGGTCCTCCTCTAAAGCCAGAGTTCTTCTCCTATTACTATAATCATTCTTTTCACTCATTACTTTGGGATCTTTCTATAGGTCCAAGAATGCCACTACAGCTTTTCCCCCTTTTCAACTTCTAACATGAATATTCCATAAGAAACATTTGATCCACACATCTTCACTGCTTCAATCCACATGGTTCTTTCCCCATTAGTATAACTATTTCTACATCTCACTTGTAATCCAGTCAGCTGGTGTCTACATTTTTCAGCTTTTTTTTTCACTTTACATCTCCAACAGTAACCACAAGCATTCACAAACTTACACTATCCCCTTCTACTATTCCATCATTCAACTGCTTCTCTTCTATCTTTCTCATTCAACAAATCCTCAAAGCAATCTCTCCATTGACAAAGGACGCATACTCTTGTCATCATCTCTCCATTTGCACCATTTGTTTGAAATATATTAGCTCATTAATATTACTGTATTCCCCTCAGCATTTACTTCCTTGAACTCCTTGCTCACCATCTCCCCTCTTTTATATTAAACGATTTCTTTGTTCTTGCACTTTCTTCTTGACCACCTCATAAACCCACTGTACCTCTGTACATAATTTCCCCTTCAGTTTTGCAGTTAGGACACAATTTCTTTTTCCTACAACACACTTCTCATTTACTCATCCTACCACTCAATGCTTATGATTCCTCTTCCCTACTTCCTAAAACCACAAACTCTCCCTCGTGACTCTAAGACCCCTCCCTCAAATTTTACTTACACAACATATAACATTTCAACGTCTGTGTCTTTAGCTATTTCGACCGTCGCCAATATCCCTGATACTACGTGCACGACATTTTCCCCAGCTCTGTATCTTTCAGCTACTGCATGCATAATTGTCCTTTCTATTTCTGTACACACTAGCTTTTCATCATATATCTCACTAAGAACAAATACAAGACAGTCACAGCCACATTCATACTTTAACTGTTGAATCGCTTCATACACCTACACAGAGGGTTCAATAGAAAAACACTGAGCACCTTATACATGCTGCATCAGTCATCCCTTCAGTGTGCATTCAAATGCTTCCTGAGCATTTACGCCCTTCTACTCCACCACACCTTTCACACCATTTATCCAGGTCTTATCTGTCTTCTGCTTCTCCTTTCACCTAACATTATACTCTCCACTTACCTATCATCCTCCATTTTTTTCCACATAACTGAGCCAACTTATACTATTTTCAATCTTTTTTGCCCACGATAACTTGATACCACCTCTTCTAAATCCAAAATTTCTCACAGTAGCTATTCTCCGTGTGCTGCAAACAGTTCTTCTCAACAAATTCACTCTTGTATTCTTTCATTTGCAATCAACATACACTTTCAATATAGAAAACTGGCAAAAAAAAAAGTTCTTCCATGAATAATAACAATTTTCTTGAAGAAAGTAAAAACTGAGGGACCAAAATCATTTCTTTATTGAATTGCCAATAATATTGCCAATTAAATTCTTTTAACATAAAATACAGCCAATATTTTGAAAATTTGCTGTGGATTATTTTTCACGGGCACAGCTATAAACTAAATTCAATATTCACATTAACTGCTAAGGGCATGACTAATGTCCTTTTTCTCTTTTTCCCTTCTGGTGGCAATCTTTATCTTGACCTTCATCATCAGGGCACCCAGGGGTCCAAGGCTTCAAGCTGTACCGGCGAATGGATTTGCAGCAAACCTTTGGGTTGTCTGCCCCAGGGTTCTTGAGGGGCCATCGCTGGACATACTCAAGTTCCGGTAGATTGTTGCACATGATCATTGCAAGGGTCGCGTTATGCAACTGTTCCATTTGCGCTAGAGGAATCGGCAAAAATATAGCATAAGTTAATGCCATGAAAGTATAGAAAGTTTAAAGAACTCCTGGTATAGGCAGATAAAAAAGGGTAAAATGACGGTATCATTTAACTAACATATGATAAAGAAAAATTTGGATGGGCTGGGGATCTGGGGTTTACCTGGACTGAAGGCTCCTGGACTGTTTTTGTACTCAAACCAGTATCTGTCTCCATATTTCAGTCTAAAGAACTGGTTATGAATGAGACAGGTGAAGGTGTGGCCCAAAATGCCTCCAGGTATAGGATTTTCCGACACTCCTCCAGCGTATAAGTCGATGTCTTCAACGCTCCTGTGGGAGAAAACGTTTGTTTTATCGCCTCAGAGACTGCAGGGCAAAAAAAATTTGTCCCAGAAATTTCTATCGCATGACGAGGAAAGTAATAGGGTTCTGATCATGGTTATGTACAACAGACGAGTTTACTTTTCAGTCTCTTACAGGTATACTCTCTGAAGGGCGTCAATTCTATCCTGAGTCATGTCTTTACTCAAATCGCTGAAGGATGACGCTGACGGGAGACCGCAGAATACCCTCCACCTGTTGTACGGAGGTAAGCCATGGTCTCGTCCTCTCTGTATGTTCAGTGCAAGAAGATCAAGGCCAAAGGGATGAGGACCTCTGAATAATTTTCCCGCCACCTGCAGAAGCAAATCAGAAAACGACGGATAAAAAAGCGGTCTAGCGGTCTAGTTCACTGTCTTGCGACACCATGCCTTTGTGAAAGATGTGGACATACCTTATGATTTATTCTTCTTTACCGTTCAAACAAAAATCAGAGGTTTCCTTTTCATTAGCACTGGTTATTACTGTTCATTCAGTGGCTGGAAGAATCGTGATTGACCATCTTCCATAGGTTGTCTGCCAATTAGGAACATCCGCATTGTCATATCTCTTGACCGATGTCTACGCAATATAAATACCACTGATGTAGATACCCATAAGCTTAGAATATATACAGTATATATATATATATATATATATATATATATATATATATATATATATATATATACATATACACATGTATATGTATGAACTCCAAACTTCCACACACACTTTTGGATTCGCTTGCACTTACAAGCTTACATCCGAGTGGGAAAAGGTCATAGAGTGGTTTCCACCCTCCGTGGCAGGATTCCAACTAACGTGCAGTCTTCAAGCAAGTACACGTTTCCGCACTATGCTTTCAACAGGAAATAAACAGAGAAGCTTTCACCTTCTGTGGCAGGATTCGAACAAATTCACGTGATGTTCTAGCAGGGAAGCGCTTCAGCACCAAGAAGCTTTGCTTCTTCATTTATTTACTGCCCCAATGTAGACTTGCATTTAAATATGCATCCAAACTTATGTGAGGAAGAAAAAATTTAGGTCATTGTAGCTACTTTAAATATACATACACATATATATATATGTATATATATTAAATATATATATAAACATTGTATATATAGATATTCATTACATATACATATGTATAATGTATATATTATATAAAATATATATATACACATTGTATATATAGATATTTATTACATATACATAAGTATAATGTATATATTATATAAAATATATATATATACTGAATATTTACTGTAAATATTTATATAAATATACAGTATATATGTATAATGTGATATGTGATTGAACATATATTGTTTTTAAATTCACTGAACATGTTTATGTATAAATATATATATATATATATATATATATATATATTGATATATATATATATATAAATATATATATATATATATACTGCAAGGAAAAAAAATGAATACATATATATATATATATATATATATATATATATATATATATATATATCACAAATTACCACAGGTGAAAAATAAGAGATGGGGTGTACTGTTCCTGTAGTATATATATTTGGTGACTTCTAATACTCTGTATCAGTCCTTCGTCAATGGCTTGAAAATAAAGTCAAAACCTGTGGTAATGTGTGATAAATGAATCATGTACAAAAGTGATTATAATCATTCATATATATATATATATATATATGTATATATATATATATATATATATATATATAAATATATATATATATATATATATATATATATAATATATTATATATGTATATATATATATATATATATATATATATATATATATATATATATATATATATATATATATATATATATATACAGGCAGTCCCCAGTTATCAGCAATTCCGGTTTTATGGCACCAGTCTAGCGACGACGATAAACTGATTATCAACACCGATCTCCAGTTATCAGCACTGATCCCGGTTACCGGCAACACCAATCCACGGTTATTGGCGCCGATAACCAGATATCTACGCCAATAACCACAGATCGATGCTATTATTCAGTTATCAGCACGCTGTCGGGAACAGAAACAGAACTCCCGCCGACAACCTGGGACTGCCTATATATATATATATATATATATATATATATATATATATATATATATATATATATATATATATATATATATATATATATATATATATATATATATATATGTATATATACATATATATATATACAGTATATATATAAGTATATATATATATATATATATATATATATATATATATATATATATATATATATATATATATATATATATATATATATATATATATGTATACATATGTATATGCAAGACAGCTAATCTCTACTTATTTTTTCCATTACCTTTTTCCTCTTTACCCATAAAAAGTATATTAATTTGTCAACTACAGCCTTGTATATAAATTCCCATGTAGGATTTCATCATATGAAATTCTGTTCATTTGAATATTAAAAACAAAAGTAAAAATTAATTAAAGACAATGAAAGATTGGTACAGTGAAGCTCAAACATTAAAAAATATGTAGCATATCCTTTCCAAAAAATGTAAAAAAAAATTAAGTTATAAAAGATGACATATGAGAGGCCTTATGAGCTTTACTAAAACCGAGGAAAGCAGGGCAAAGATTGAGAGTCTGTTGGAATGTCGAATCAAGCCTTTTTTTTAGGAGGGGATGGAGGGGTGTAGTCAAAAGGTGGTGTTGAATGCACACGACAGATGGAAAACGTTAAGAGCATTAAAATGAAATGTTTACATAGTTTAAATAGAAAAGGTTCACACTATCCGGGGAGTAATTGAATTGCTGACTGAGCAATTAACACGACTATTGTAATTACCGTTTCTCTTTATTCTGGTGGCTTGAACATGTACATAAAGAGTCTCAAATTATGTACAACTGAAAGAATATAATTATGCCCGAGCACAAGAGCACGCCATTTGAAGAAGCCATTATTTTTGGAGGTAGAACATTTTCTTTTTGCAATCGCTTTCGACGATATTCTTCACTAAGCCACAGGAAAATAAGGAGAGAGAGAGAGAGAGAGAGAGAGAGAGAGAGAGAGAGAGAGAGAGAGAGAGAGAGAGAGAGAGAGAGAGGCCTACCTCCAAGGTGAAATAGGGATCCATATTATCCTCCGGAAGGTTCAGTCCTCCTCGAGCGATGTCGCACACCGCGTCCCTTCTGTAGAGTTCGAATGGATTGAAGAACTGAGTTGACAATGCCTTGGGGGATGTACTCCCGTGTCTCGTGACGTACAATAGATTGTCCTGCAAGAGAGAAAATGACTGAACCGGCGAGGTAGAGTGTTGGCAGAAAAAAAGCAAAGCATATTGGCTGAAACAGAATGGAAGGTAAGAATGTAAACTAAGTGGCTAGGGATAAAATGTGAGAACCGTACGGTGAGGTGAGAGTGACTAAATCTCTTACAAAAATATTAACGGAACAATAGCATACAGAGACAATATATCAAATAAACGTTTATTTCATTACAAGAGAATAGCAGATGTGAAAGCTGCCCATTTATGTTGTACATAAGGTCACAAGTGATTTTGTATTGTTCTTTTATACTGCTTCTCCACTATCTGAAACACTGTCTGAATTAAATATTCATAAAGCCTCGCTTTGGTAGAAAGTTACAATCTCTTTCACACCCCAGAGTAGTTAATTAGATTAAGATAAATATTATGATCAAGTTTATAAAATAGCGTTCATTGTATTACCGTTTACATGAGGAAGATAAACGACTGACACTGTCAACTTACAGCTATAAGGCTGTGGCCAAAACGGTATGCAGCTGTGGCAAAATTGTTTGCAATTGCAGCATTTATATATGGATCGTAATCGTCGGTTTGTTGGTCCCCTTTCAGCGGGAAAAGTTTTGAAGAAGTCATGAGGGTAGGACCTTCAAAATACAATAAAAATAAAGGGTTAAGACTGTAGCCAATAATTCAATGTTCTAAGACAACATAAATTGGAGCAAACTGACTTTATGAATACGCCCGCATACATATACACAAATCCTTAAGAGAGTGAGACAAAATGGGTAATCAAAATTCGAGGATGCTCTAAACCTTGCAGCACTCCGTTGACATTCTCCAGTACTTCATAATATTCTGGAAAAAGAACTAACTAAATTAGATTCAGACGCTTACTAAATGGCCAGCAAATATTTGTTTAATACGACCTTCATGACCTTTGAAGGACAGTTGACAATGAACTGTCGTTCTAAACCATGAGCTTACCAATGACAGTCGGCAAAAATTCGTTGTAGGTGACTTGCTGCAGCAAAGCCCAAATGATCTTCCTGGTTTCCTGAAAGATCATTTCGTCATCCCAATCAGCGTGACACTTGCAAAGGATCTTTGCTATCCTGTTGTGCTCTCGGGCGAACAGAGTTTGGAAGAACGTCAGCAAGACCTGCTCGTTGGCTCGACCATCTCCTGAGGACAGGAAGAATTTGGTTGTCAGAAGGATTTGATCAGCAATCAATTTTGTGTTTGGAGTAAAACTTGATAAGAGCTGCTTCACGTGTTTACAGGGTTTCATGTAACTTAAATTACACATCAGACTGTCAATTTTAACCTAACCCATCTTAAGGCGCCCTGCCCTGCCTAAAATGTCCTAAGGCACCAAGCCATGCCTAAAGTGTCGAAAGGCGCTGTAATCCTCACCCCCATGGACACTAAGTCATTTGCCATCTGTGATTTTTGCAATGACAGCAGGGCTCTCATGTTTTGCCATATTCAAAGCAATAAAAAATTTTACAATACAGTAAAACAATCTTTTAAAATATGGAATATTATTTGTTCGGAACATGAGTGACAAATTAAAGAACACTAGTCGACTTACCTGCCTTGAAGCAAAACTTCCCTTCGCCTACCATGCTGCCTGTATTACATCCATCATTCAAGTTTAATTCTCTAGGAAGAAGCGTTTGACCATCTTCGGTTACCTGAAAGCAGATGAAGGCAAAGTTGAAAACTAAAAAAGTCGGTTGTCATTGTTTAGGTATAGCATTCAGACTCTTGAATAGAGTGCCATTAAATACAGATCCTAAACAAGCCGCAATATAATAAAAACTGACTTTTGCTTTCGATGTTAACATCCTCATAAAAATAAAGGTGCACTATAAATCCCTAGATCTTGAAACGCTCAAGTATGATGGGAAAAGAAAAAGAATAGCTATTAGTAATAAATTATTGTTATTTCCTTGAATAGAGCAACCAGAATATGAGGAAATGTAATTCCAATGCTATCGTCATCTCAGGAAGGCTTTGAAGCACACTTATCTTTAAAGTTGAAAAAGCCAAAAATACAAGATTTATATAACTTAAAAGTTAAAAAAAAAAATACAGGTTTTATATAATTAAAAAGTTGAAAAAGCCATAAATATAGGATTTATATAACTAAAAAGTTGAAAAAGCCAAAAATACAGGATTTATATAACTGTTTCAATCAAAGCTTTCATTATTTATAATATAAATTTCGACGAAAATTTCCTTCGTCTGAGAGCACATTATTTACATGCATATCAACTAACTCCACCAAAAGGGCATGCAAAGGGCATGACGACTAGTGGGCTTGCTATAATCTGTCCAAACTTTTGCTTCCGATATCAACATCCCCATAAAAATAAAGGCGCATTATGTATCCTTAGATCTTGAAACGCCCAAGTATGAAGAGAAAAGAAAAAGAATAGCTATTAGTAATAAATTATTGTTACTTCCTTGAATAGGGCAACCTGAATATCAGGAAATGTAATTCCAGTGCTATAGTCATCTCAAGTTGGCTTTGTGAAGCACTTATCTTAAAAGTTGAAAAGGCCAGAAATATAGGATCTATATAACTATCTTTCAATCGAAGCTTTCATTATTTACAATATAAATTTCGAAGAAAATTTCCTTCGTCTGAGAGCACAGTATGTACATGCATATCAACTAACTCTCTCCACAAGCAAACTCGAGTTAAATTCATACAAAGGGCATGACGTTTGCTATAATCTCTCCAATGTCACAGAAGGTCTCCATAACAGCAGGCATAGCAAACGTCATACAACGATGGTATGTTGTTCAAATAACTATCTGTTTCATGAAGCAAAGGCTATTCTAGGATGGCAGCCAATAATAACTCCTTAAGAAGATCCACCTCTCCTTACCTGTCCTTTCAGAAGTCCACAGGTAAAGTTCCGAAGCTCCATAGTTTGAAAGGGCTGGACCCCGTAGATGACGGAGCCGTCCAGGTAGGCTGATTGCTGACTACTTTGTTCCCTGGGGACTTTACCAGAGCAGAGGAAATAAATATAATTCGAATGATTAATAAAATCAAACTACCACAATTAACTGTACGTCCACACAACAGCAGAACTTTAAACGCACGTTGGAAATTATCGGGTACGTGTCACATACAGATTGCAAACAGGTCAGCAACCATCAGTGGAAAACGAATTTTTGGCAAACGCTGGATAATCGTATGAAGCACTTGCCTCGTATTAACCTGTTTGTGATGTGTGTTTGTTACGTGTTTACAACAAGTTTCATTACTGTTGAAGAGAGCAATTTTAACAAACCTGAAAACCTCTAGTAAATGTGTCTAAGTATGAGTTGAAACCAATTCATATCCTTGTTAGCATTGAGGCCTTAGAATAAAAGTCGACTTCTTCATTCGTTCTTCTACAGATTTCAAAGTTTAACGTGGAAAGCAATAAAAAATATTGGTTTGTGATATGTCTGCTTCTTTATTGTTTTCATCGGTATTTCTTTCTATTTCACTTCTTTTATCCTCTGTTTACATAAATACAGTATGCTCTGTGTTTGTTTCCTTTGCGTGTTAATTGTCAGTGTTACTCGTTGAATATGATTGTCTGCCAACTTGAATAATACCAGTAACTGAGAAACCTAATGGGTTTACTAAAGAAATTCTGATACGTACGTATATGTGTTATTAGACGAAGAACTATCAGGGTGAAAAAGATGAATATACGCAGGAGTGGTAAAAGGGTGGATCCTACTGATTTGAGATGATTCAGTCATGTGAAAAGAATGGAGAATGAAAGTTTGGAGAAGATAGAATATACAATTTAGGCCAAAGGCCAAGTGCTGGGACCTATGAGGTCATTCAGCGCTGAAAGGGAAATTGAGAGTAAAGGGTTTAAAAGGCGTAACGAGGAAAACCTCGCAGTTCCACTGCTAAACACTGTTAGAAGAGGGTGGAAAGTAAGATGGAAGAAAGAATATGAATGAAGGTACAGTAAAAGAAATGAAAGGTGTTGCAGTTAAGTGGCGAAGGGCCGCTGCAAAGAACCTTAAGTAATGCCTACAGTGGACCGCGTGAGGTGCACTGATGGCACTACCCTCCTACGGGGTGAAAGTTTGGTGAAAAGAATACACAACTCGAAATCGGAATTATTACGAAGAAGGGGAGGGAGGAAGACCTGGAAAGGACTAGAAAGATGAAGTGAAAGAGGTACTGGAAAGAACAGTCCAAAAATACAGTTAGAGAGTACGGGTACAAGACGGGCGAAGACAGAATGCGGTGACCAGCCCTAGGAAGCGGCTATGTTGTGAAAGTTTTCAGCAGGGGTGTGTCCAGCTACGATTCAGTAGTTTAGGTGTGAATGTGGAGCAGATCATTAATTGTTTTTCTCGAAGCCACCCCTGCTACAGGAAGTGGATTACAGTGCAAAAATTATATAATATATATATATATATATATATATATATATATATATATATATATATATATATATATATATATATATATATATATATATATATATATATATATATATATATATATATATATATATATATATATATATGTGTGTGTGTGTGTGTATGTGTATGTATATATATATGTAATATACATAATATATATATATATATATATATATATATATATATATATATATATATATATATATATTATGTATATTATACATATATATATATACATATATACATTGTAGTGCGTAAATGTGTTTACTTACAGAAACGACAAAAAGGCTGGATCGGAGCTGAACGGACGAATTCCATACAGGTTTCACCGAAGCGCTTGTAGAACTCGTCGTCTGACGGTATCGAAATTGGAGCGCAGTCCGGATGCACGAAGAAAAAGTTATCGCAACACTTGACGGGGCCACCCCCGTAAATACTTGTAACTGGTGGATGAACAAAGGCAAAATATCAGTGTTAATAGTTTAATGAGACAAACGAAGGAAAAATATGCCATTCATAAGAGAAATAAAAAATTGAAAACATCACTGAATAAAACACATCAAAGCCGTCCCTATTAACTAAATGAGTTCAGAGGTCCACATCAGGTGTCTTACCCCCTCCAGCACCATACCACTTTTCCTGCTGGGCATAAGACGTGATGCTTGCTGGCATAGGGGAGCTTAATCTAAATCAGCCAACGAAATAAAAGCAAATGAAAGGATAAACCGAAAAAATATATACTGACCTAAAAGTACTAAAAGCAAATAAAGTTGTAAAGTGATTGAAAATACACAATAGCATAAAAGAAAATAAAACTAATTTCAATAATAAACAAATAAACATATAATTAAGACAGAATTAAGATAAAATATACTATACTGAAACGACTAGTGAAAATAAAGCGTGTATATAAGTGAATACAACACATAAAGATCATGTGAACGTGTAACGCTTTTCAAAACATAAATAGGTACCTGAAGATGATTAAAGAGTATAAAACCACTCGAAGGAAAAGAGGACTACACCATGTAATTACCCCCACCAGCAGAAGAATGGAAAAAATTGCAAATTAACGCAAAGAACAAATGAGGGAATGTGAAAGTAGTCTTTCTCATGTTTCGAACAACTGATGGAAATATAAATGACACAAGAAAGTGATATATGGATTATCTAGTAAATAAAGTATAATGCAGGCGTAAAAACTGAAAAAAAATTGCGCGAATCTATATGACTAAACCCAATCGTCCGCAACAACAGGAACTTCTATAAAATTATTATCGCACATTTTCTCAGCAAATAAAATAATCGACAATGAACGAAGCTTTGATAAACAGAAATGACCAAAGTGTACTTTTGAAAAAGAAAATTATGAAGCAAAACTTATGCCATCATCAATCTGTTTAAAAATATGATTTTACAAATATATAATTACATTAGTCATGAGATTTTTTTACTCTCCCGTACCTTGAGCGAGCGGCGTCGCGACGAAGTCATGGTCAAGGAACTGGCCAAAGGACATATGCAAAATGGAGAGAGAGCGAGACCCTTCGCTCCGAATCCTGTTGATGGTCGTGCTGACTAGGCGGGCGCTGGGGAGGTCAACATTTTCCACTGACCGCCGGAAGGTCGAGACGCCTGAAAACACAAGTTTCAATCTTGATCAACTGATTAAAAGGTGAATGGCTATCTGACTGATACTTTTTCTACTGATCGGAAAAACAGTTCAAAATTTTCACTATCTGTTTAACTTATACTATCCTAATGGCACAAAAAATTTACTCTGATTAACTGACTGGCTGTCTGACTGACATTTTTCTCTGAAATTGAATCAATTTTTTTCTGAATGACTGGCAATTTTGACCGATACGATGCATTTCTGGTGACAAAAAACAACAGGTTTTAACCAGTAAGCTGACTGGATGCAACATTAGTATGCATCTGGTGAAAGAATGACCTAAAAGCGTTCTGAATGATCAGAGAAATAAAAAGGGAAAGCATCCATCCGAATCGCCCTCTCATTAGCTGTGGGTCTTATGTATTTGTATTTCCTGAAGAAAAAATATGATCGCTTACTGGAGAAGGAGAATTGAATTGAATATACAATTTAGGCGAAAGGCTCACAGCTCAAACGGAAATTGACAGTAAAAGTTTGAAAGGTGTAACAGTACGAAACTTCGCAACTGCACTATGAATCAATTGTTAGGAGTGGAAAGTAAGATGGTAGAAAGAGAATATGAAAGGAGGTACATTAAAAGGAACGAAAGGGATTGCAGCTGCGGACCGAAGGCACGCTGCAAAGAACCTTAAGTGATGCCTACAGTGCACCGCATGAGGTGCACTGTCGGCACTAACACCATACGGGGATGGAGAATAAGAGGTGTTAATAAATACGAATGATTATTCCTCGAAACCAGAATTAGGGTACAAAATCACTTTCCTATTACGAAGTAGTCTCACTCAAACTGAAATCAATATTACCACATGGCTATCATATACATTTTTCTGCTCATGCATGTGTTCATGAGCAGAAGTATCCACATGCATGAATGTATGCGTGCCCTTTTTTTATGAGACTGTGCAAGACTAAAAGTATATCAAGGTTTTCGGAAGTGACCGAGGAAAACAATTAGGAATGTAAGCAAGTGTATATAAACCCTTTAGCATACCGTATATATCTGGTTAATTTTCACCCGACATTTTGAATATCATAATTATTAGAGCTGAAAGCAAAAGAAAATTAACATTGAAATGTTTCACATTCCCGACGGCATAATTAGACATCTGCAAATGTAGTTAAGTACGCCTTGAGTATACCATTGGTACCGAAAGAATCACTTATTCTGCAATACATCGTTCTAACATCCATTTTAAGGAATGTCCATCTTACATCGCTCTATACATGTCTATAATTAAGATTAGGTGCTGTAAATGAACACTGTTTGTCTTCGTATTTGTAATGAGTTCGTAGAGACATTATTCGTGTGTGTAAAAAAATTCCGACACTGCTCAAAATTAAAATACTAAAATATGAAATACTTCTATATTTTAATTTTAAAATATGAAATATTAAACCCATACCGTCATCATACTCAGCACGCAAATCTCTCCTGTAAGGCCTGAAAGCGGCTCCCCAAAGAATGTTGGCCAAGTTGTTGCAACTTCCGTCCAACGTCCGGTAAGGATTGCTTGGAAAACAGACACTAAACTGCGGCCTCCTGAAATCGCTTAATACGTCGGAACATTCAGCAATAGTACCGAGAATCAGTAACCCCGATACGGCCTCGTCCGGTATCTTGAAGCTAATAAAAGGAGTGAAGGAAATTAGTTTTCTTGTAAGGATCATTGTAGGACTATCAAAAATAACATTTTTATGATAAAATAAAGTTTTATGTATACTTACCAAGCAGTTACATAGCCTATAGTTTCCTTGCACGGCAGCTTAAATTCAAAAGTTAGAGGGTAACGCCTCAAAGTATAGTGCAGGTGACTGGTCCCGCCCACTAGCAGGAATACCAGGAACTACTAGTAGACAACCTCATTCTTTTGATGCCATATGTCCATCGGAGGAGAGGGGGGAGGACTCCGATCATGTAATTACTTGGTAAGTATATATAAAACTTTATTTTATCATAAAAGTCATTTTTATATAAGTGACTTACCAAGTAATTGCATAGCTGATTCCACATTGAAAGGAGAAGGGATAAATGGACATATTCTACTCCAAAACATTAAGTCATGTAATGAATTTGCAATAGGAAAAATTGCTAGCACTGAATACAATGCTTGTAGTTCCTTATTAGTTAAGAGAGCCTGCAATAGAAAATTGTATCTGGTCGGTGCTCATCTTTACCTGTAGTGGGCGTGGCAGTACAGCCAAGGTCTCCCCTACTTACTGGGTACTTTGCAACGAGGGAAGTTCTCCGATGTCTAGCAAAGAATAATTGGAAGGAACTAACCAAAGGCTTGCAGAACTTCAGAAGTGCCCTTGCCCTGGGCACAGTACCACAATAAAAAAAAACAGATAACACTGTCACCTGCACTGGAAAAAAGACCATGACCCATCCACTGAAAGTGGCTGGTGCTCCAGGTACATTGTACCCCCGATCCTCACAACACTTGTTACCTTACTAGAAGGTGAAGAGAAAGTAGGAGAAAATCCTCTGCTTCTTTCTGTGATGCCAAGCCAGTTACTAATAAATGCAAGGTACTGCAAAAAATGTTTTAACACTGTTTTAAACTTTCTGCGGAAGTGAGAAGCAAAAATCGATTACACTTCCAGTAGGTCGATTGTAGGATGGACGTAAGTGGCGTACATGCACGAAGGCTAAAGAGGAAGTTGTTATGGCGTCTTTAGCCTTCACTAAAAAGCAGGCACAAAGCTCCCCTGAAACTAAGAATGGTCTTAAAGATCAACTCCGTACATTACGAAGAACAATGCGTTCTTAGACCAAGGGCGAAAAAACATCACTGTCAGAACACTAAAGGTTATGAAAAGCCCCCTATTTTTTCAATTCTGCTCAGGTAATACCAGAGAACTTAATACCCAAGAACTCCCACAGAATAGAGAGCTTTTTACTCCTCCCCAGAGCCAAAGATGTGGGGAGATTTGGCGCCAGACGATCGGCAGCTGGCGCCAGGCGCTGGGTGTACTGAGCTGGTGCCAGGCTGTAGGTGGCACCAGGTGAGTTGGTCGCCAGATAACTATTCGGTCGAGAGCTGGGAGGTACTCCTAAGAGATCAGGGCAGCGCTGGCGCCAGGCAAACTGGAAGTCAGGCAAGGGAAAGGCTCAGGCTGTTGGGTGTTCCTGGGAGCCCTGATCACTGTCCCCAGCTGTTAAGACCGTCTTCTCTTCCATAAGGCCTTGGGAGAGAGAGCGGTTCCAGATCATGTAATGATATTCATTCTCGATTAAAAAAATTCCAGGGTAAAATAGCAAACCGCATTACTGAGACAGACGTAGCTCGATACTCCTAAAAAGGAGGAACATGAGAGATTCTATATCCTCTCCGATTAAAAAAGGCAATGTTGCCGTGAGGCATAAGTGTCTCAGAAGAGGATGCTTAGAGTCTGAGACACCCGATTCCGAACATCTTTCACTTAGGTGGTAGACTGAGCTAGAAGATGACGTCTGCATCTTTCAAATGTATCTAGTAGCACCTCTGAAAAAAACCTCCTTCCTGACAAGAACCCAGGCAGCCCAAAGCCTGTCCACGTAGTAGTGGAAGGATTCTTGGAGAGTTCACCAATCAATCGTAGTAATATGGGTACCCTAAATTATGGTTCAAAGCAGGGCTACGAGGCATGTCGCAATGTTCTGACGAGCCTGAAAAGAGTTCAGCCCTTCACTGACCATGTCAAATGGAGGAAGAGCATGGAGGTCCACATCTTGCAGTATGGTGTCTGTTGCCCATGCTAGAAGGTTCCTTTAAGGTGGCAGACAGACAAGGTTGGCCTGCCCCAAAGAGGCACAAAACCCAACAGATCAGGAGATTCAAGGTCCACTTGGGAGTATGAGCGAGTTTCTGACATCTCAGCTCATCCACCAGAAATTCCAGTTGAATTAGAAAAAACTCTACTTATCATCCACAGTAAAACCTTCTTGTCACTTGGTGGTGAGAGCTCAGGGAAAAAACATAAGGACTGTGATCTACTCTAAAGGAAAACTGCAATCTAGGAGTGAGCAAGAGATAAGAAGAACTGAAGCCTTAAGCAAATGGCTTTCGGTTCTCTGGCATATGTGTGAAGGCTCTGTTCCCCCGGGGACACGTCGCAGAAATTTCCTGGATCCCCAGCTGGCTCCTTCTACTAAAACAAGGAGAGAGAAGCAGTTAAAGACTAGGCTCATGATGAGGGACTTCTTCCGAAAGCTTAATCCGGACAGCCTCTAATGCAGGTCCAACTGAAGCCCAAGACTAAGGAAAAGATGATGGTGTCTGGCTGTGAATCCCTGACCCAGTATGATCTCAAAACCTTGATCTTTCTTCAAAGGGAGACAAAAGTCAGTCGTCCAGGGAAACATGGACATAATCAGGAAAAAAACTGATGTTAATGTCCAACAACGGAAGACAAGTGCCAGAGAGAGAGAGAGAGAGAGAGAGAGAGAGAGAGAGAGAGAGAGAGAGAGAGAGAGAGAAGACTACTAGGCTGTCTGATTCATCTCTGTCCAGAACCTTATCTTATTCAAAGATAAAGAAGGGTATCGCAGACCATGCAGACTCGCTGACAATTCTGCAGAACCGCAAGCCAAGGAGCAAACTTGCAAATCATTGTGCAGGCTCCTGGACAACTGAGTGAACTAGTAGCCTACCCTGTTGAACCTTGACAGTCATGCAGACGCAAGAACATCTGTGTGGAAAGACTTCTTACTGGACTTGAAAACGGTTTGTGTAAACCTGACGATACCTCATGCAGACCATTAGACATATGTGAAAATGTATGTAGTGTAACCAACATCTGGCACGTCTATAAGGCTTGAAAAAACCCGTCAGAGACACAAAAGCCTGGTCGCAGGAAAACAGAGGCCTGCCCAAGACCAGGTATGACAAAATCTTGCAGACCGACACAATAGTCTCTAGATAGTGCCTGGCACTCTAGGACAGAAGTAGGGAGAAAGGGACTCGATGCCAGGAAGGTGGTGCCTGGAGCCCAGAAGTTGATTCCAAGTGTTCAGGAACGGGTGCAGAGTCCCTGTAAAATCATGCACTAATGTTCAAAGATTGAGACTGACATCCCAAAAGCTGCAACAGAGACTGTAAGGTAGGCTGAGTACGACTATGTACTAAAGTTCTCTCTTCTAGAGACCCAAAGAAGAGAGCAGGAAACACTAAAAACTATGACTATGTACTAAAGTTCTCTCTTCTAGAGACCCAAAGAAGAGAGCAAGAAACACTAAAAACTATCTCAACTTTCCCTGTCCAAACTGGACAGAACTAAGAGATACAATGAGGCTATGCCTCTCGAGAAATGCTAGAGTCCTCTATCTTCTAGCCAGTGCTCCTGTTGACAGTCAAGGAAGACCTTACTTCAAAATCTTGACATGATCTTCGGCAAGCAGGTCTAAGTTCCGTTGAAGCACCAGAGGGAGGAAAGACAGAAGGCACTAGACTTGCTCCCTAATCAAAGAAAAACAAACTTCCAACTCCCTGAGAGACTCCTAGGAGGACGAAGAAAATGCCAGAGAGGGGAGCTTCCTACAACAAGCTCAAAACTTCTGGACACAATTTTCCCTATCCACCAAAAACAGGGCTCTGTGACACTAATTGACACAAAAAGGAAGTAGTGTCAGCTTGTCTTGAGCTATCAGGCAAAGGTAGAAACAGACTGGAGAGAGACAAAACACTTGTGAGCAGGTTGTATAGCCTGGTACTGAAGAGGTGGTGCCGGATGCCTGACAGCTGGCGCCAAACTGCAGGTGGACATGTGGACACAGGTGGACACACGGCCACAGGGTAACACTCGGACACAGCTGGAAACTCAGACACCGGCCTCTCGGATCCCACTGAATGCTCAGACACTCAGCAGCCAAACAAGTCTTTACAGTGGCTGAGAATCACTAAAAAACACGCCATTGGCACTTCTACAACGAAAGCACATCCTTATAGACGTCTTTCCAATGGCAGTCCGTCGACACCTGCAGACAACAGGCTCGACCAAGGAGGCAACTACCAGGGGGCAAACCCCTTTGGACTCCCATGGACTTCAGTATGTCTTCCCGTTGCCAGAAAGCAGGATAGGGGCTGTGTTTAGGAGATCCGAGAGGCCAGATAGCCATCTCCTACACCACACATCCAGTAAGACGCCTTTCCAGCGGCTTTCTGTTGATACCTGGGACTGGACAACAGGCTCAACTGTGGGGGCGACTACCCATGAATAATCCTCCCGACCTCCCTTGGACCTCTGGTATGTCTTCTCCCTGGGGCAGGGGAGTGGAACAGGGACCTTTGTTGACTTTTACCGACATGGTTCGAAGTACACCGAGTACCATCATACAGACATATCTCAAATCCTATCAAACAATATTTGAGACTTTCAGATATGTATACACTACCAAAAATGCTGACCCGGTAGCGAACACAATATTTACATTATTATGCTATTCGGAAAAGAAGAGTTAACCTTTACAGACAATGAGTGAAGTACACAGAGTATCATCATACAGGCATGTCTCAAATCCTAACACACATTAATTGAGACTTGCACATAAATATTTCATTAAAAAAATATTGGTTTGGCAACGAATGCAATAGTTACATTTTATTACGTTAGCATGTAAAGGTGGTAGCGCGGTAAACTATGCTGCTGGTAGTTAAAAAATTTATTGCAAATTCGCTACTGTAGCAAAATATGACGAACTTGAATCAGATCTTAAAAATAAACAATAAAATACTGATCCTGAAAGCTGTAGGCTTGAAGGTTACTCGAAATCAGCGATAATGCATCACCGAAATCAGGTCTCTGACCTGCAAATTTAAGAACAAAGCTGACATTGACACTGTGTTGACTCGAGTGCCGGCAGAAGCAGAATGAGGTTGTCTGCTAGTAGTTCCTGGTATTCCTGTTAGTGGGCGGGACCAGTCACCTGCACCAAACTTTGAGGCATTACCCACGAATTTTTTAATTTAAGCTTCCTTACAGAGAAACTATAGGCTATGTAATTACTTGGTAAGTCACTCATATAAAACACATCAATGTCATTTTAAGGATGGAAAAAGCAGGCGAAGTACACTCGATTGACTCTCCCCCTCTCTCTTGTCCAAATTTATATGAAAACACTCAATATTTACCTTTTTTGGAAGAAACTCGTAGCTTCCATTTGAATTAAACCACCGCGAGCCATTTTTGTAGAAATTGGATCCGTTCTCCGGAAGGCGGTCTGGTGCTTCAGAGAAGGGTCATCCACGCTAAAAGTAATGTTTGCGGCTTCCATTCCTAATTCTATTTTGTCCTTTTCCTTAAGTTGCCCTTCCCCTACTACTAATCCCTCTCTGAAACGGATGGAAAGAGAAAATGAGAAAAAGTAATGAAATCGATATTTTTTTATACTACTGTACTGTAAAAACAAATATTGTAATGTCAACTCTAAGTGATTTCCGTGAAATCGAATTTTGTTCGCCATTATCCAATCGAAATTCAACTTCTATGTATAAATTATCGCAAATACTATACTCATAAAGAAGCTGGAAAAAGAGGAAAGAAAGGGTGTTCGGTTAAAGATTAGTTTAATTACATGACTTTGGAGTTCCCATACTGTACACGGATTTCAAAATAACATGCTCGCCTTCCTTTTTTTTTTCTATCATCAAGACAACGCATCTCAGCGAAACTGATTTAAGGAAAAATCTAATCCTTTGGTAGGATACTATGTAGTTTCTCTTCTTGCCATACGGCATTCTGATATCTCTTGTTCCTCTTGTCTGGTTCTTACTGACTGTCAACAGTCAGGGGCTAAAACACAGCTGTCAAACAAACTAAGAGGAAAAAGTTAAGCAAAAGCTGGTGTTGATGGCCACAGTAGTTGCAAAGCAAGATTACGTTAATTTATGGATCATTTCAAGAAAATTATATTCCAAAAAGCCTCCTAAAGTACGCCATCTGAAATCTGCTAGGAAAACGGTCCATCAGCCCATGCATTCTTCGGGCGTCCTATGAAATCAAACTTGAATGTGATAATTGTACTGATAACCTCACAGATAAATATTACAGATAAATGCTTATGAAAGGCAAGTGTGTGGTTCATCGTTTTAAACCTATCGTTAAGAGTCGCTGAAAAACTTTCAATATTTATTAATAACTTTAAATCAAAGTCTAACATGAAGGTGAAAACATATGAATTTTCATAGCACCTCAAAACAATCAGTCAGTTTCATAATACCAAACTGGAAGAGTCATTCTGCAATATCTCACTTCTCAGGTTGAATGCTCAAGGAAAAGAACTAAATTCAGTAACAAATTTAATAAAATATATTAAAATAGGCTGCGTCTAAAGACAGCGGACTTACTTCTCTTGAGTTGTTGTGTCCTGGTGTATGAGTACAAAAACTCTCACTAATGACATTTCCTCTGCGAATTTCTCCGCCATCGAAATATCTTCGTCTGTGATATTAGTAACATTTACTGAGCCGATGATAGGATCATCCGGTTGTGTGGTTTCATTAGTGGTAGGCTTTGGTGAAGTGGTAGTGCTCTGAGTAGTTGTCACTTCTGTAGCTGTCCCACGAGTGGAGGTAGTGCTTCGAGTGGTTGTACCAGAAGTCGGGGTAGTGCCTTGAGTGGATGTACCAGAAGTCGGGGTAGTGCCTCGAGTGGTTGTACCAGGAGTGGAGGTAGTGCCTTGAGTGGATGTACCAGAAGTCGGGGTGGTGCCTTGAGTGGTTGTACGAGGAGTGGAGGTAGTTCTTTGAGTGGTTGTACCAGGAGTGGAGGTAGTGCCTTGAGTGGTTGTACCGGGAGTGGAGGTAGTGTCTTGAGTGGATGTACCAGAAGTCGGGGTAGTGCCTCGAGTGGTTGTACCAGGAGTGGAGGTAGTGCCTTGAGTGGATGTACCAGAAGTCGGGGTGGTGCCTTGAGTGGTTGTACGAGGAGTGGAGGTAGTTCTTTGAGTGGTTGTACCAGGAGTGGAGGTAGTGCCTTGAGTGGTTGTACCAAGAGTGGAGGTAGTGCCTTGAGTGGTTGTACCAGAAGTCGGGGTAGTGCCTTGAGTGGTTGTACGAGGAGTGGAGGTAGTTCTTTGAGTGGTTGTACCAGGAGTGGAGGTAGTTCTTTGAGTGGTTGTACCAGGAGTGGAGGTAGTGCCTTGAGTTGTTGTACCAGAAGTCGGGTTAGTGCCTCGAGTGGTTGCACCTGGAGTGGAGGTCGTGCTTTGAGTGGCTGTCTTAGGAGTGGGAATAGTGGTGCTGTCGGAAGCGGAGGCAAGGTCTCCAATAAGTATTCCAGTACCACTGATTTGTCTTTTCTGTCGAAGCTTTGGCATGATGAATTTCACGAAGACTTCCATAAACCAAGAAAAATCTGCAAAAAATTGTTATCCATTGTTGATTGCAATTTTACATACAATAGTACATAGTTTATCCACGAAACTATACAAGATACGAAATTTGCATATTTTCCTTTCTTGCTCAAACCATAAATCCTTCCTCCAATACTACTACTGCTACTAAAACTAAGACACCATCGAATGTCTGTTCACGGTGTGTGCGAAAATAAGTCAGGCCTTCTAACATTTCTCCCCCATCTCAGCACTCTGAGATCCTGTCTCCAGGTATATGGATTCTGAGCTCTTTCTTCCCAATCGTTTATTTCACACTGATTTAAATATCACTTTACAGCTTGTGATACCTAAAAAGATGGGTTTCTGCTTTTCTCTTCCCTCTTGGTATTTCCCCATACAATCAATGCCCTTTTCTAGCCCAGGCCAAAGAAAACTAGAGAAAGGAAAAGAGAGAGAGGTAGGACGTAACTATCATAAGCACTCAAAGATCTTATCATACAGAGCCAAGAATATACCAAAGTATATTGCTATTATGTTTCTCGTTTCTTACTTCCACGACTTTTCTTCCTACGAGAAAATCAATCTCCTCATTGCCTATGAAAACAATCTTTCATTGCAAACAAAACTTTGCAAGTCTTAGCACTCTCGTCATGAGATATCACTTGTCAGAAGAATTCTTTGACTTTACTTGAATACTTTTTGTTCCAGAGCCTTTTCCAGGTGTCATTATATCCCTCTCATATTAACATCAGACCAAAAAATTAATTCATTACTCGACTTGCCTTCATTACCGTCAAGTAATATTCACTCAAAGTGTTCACTGACTGTATTTCTTTCTATATGCCATTGGTGTCCTTGCTATCTGCTTTTATTTTTTTCGGGGGCAGGTTGCCATTCAGTCTTTCTGTCATTTGGCTTTTCGCCCTATAACAACTAACTTTCTTCCCTTTATGTATATATATATATATATATATATATATATATATATATATATATATATATATATATATATATATATATATATATATATATATATATATATATATATATATATATATATGTGTGTGTGTGCTGAGGCACAAGTGGCGTCTACTATCAAAGGCAATTCTCTGATTTCCTATTTCTCTTCTCGTCTTCTAGGAAAAATATTTTCTAGAAAAATGAAATCTACAGTCATGTTGTTCCTTTTGTTATTTAATGTCAAAAATTGTTTCGTCCATCAACTCATGGCCTTCACCATCATCAGGGCAACGTCAGTTTGACAACGTAACTACAATCTAACGTGAAAGGTACACCTGTAAAAATTTCAACATTTAAAAACATATTCCACTCAAAAAATGTACAAGTAAAAATATGAATTCGATTAACCCAAAAAGATCGAGATAATCTTCCCTTAAGCTTTAAAAGAATGGATTCTTCTTGTTTGGTGAGCCTAAAAGGCTTGCAAGGTCATTTTCTCCTCCTGGAGAGGAAAGCAGGAGAAAATAAGTCTGTCATTTCCTGCCATCCCAGGATTGGTCTCGAGCGAGGCGAGGCTTTTGCCTACAATCCAGAGTGGATATTATATATTTTATCATATTTACATACATACATATATACACACACACACACACAATATATATATACGTATATGTGTGTGTGTGCGCGCGTCTGCGCGCAAGTATGTTTGTATTCCAGCCTTCTCTGAGGTAAACCTTTAGTGTACTTCATCCTACATTATGTGTTAAACCATATATAAATATATATATATATATATATATATATATATATATATATATATATATATATATATATATATATATATATATATATATATATATATATATATATATATATATATATATATATACAGATTATATATTATCATATTTACATATATTTAAGCAAGTGTTTTATTCCAACCTTCTCTCTGGTAACCCTTTAGTGTATTTCATACTGAATTATGTATTAAACCAGAAAATGGGATGTATCAATGACAACTCACCTCTCCTGGGCCACCGGAGCCCCACCAAAATGGAGAGACTTTCATCGTCTGTGGGAATTCCTTCCAAAGGGTCGCTGAGGACTTCCGGAGGATCAAAGGCACAGAGGTCGTGGCAACAAGAGTTCTGATGACATCCACAGCATCCTCCGTCCGATGAGCTTGTCATCATCGAATTGTGCTGTATCTGCAGACTGTTGTTTGGGTACTGCACCGATCCAAGTAAGATCGACAGAGAATTAAGCATTGTCATGTTAAGGGCCCCCCTGCAGAGAAAAAAACTCATAACTGACTCTCTCTCTCTCTCTCTCTCTAACTCGTTCTCTCTCTCTCTCTCTCTCATCATCTTCATCACCACCATGAACACTATTCCCAACTTCTCTCTAAATATTCTGCATTCCATCTGAAGTGTGTGCCTCTCCATCAGGTCAGTTTACAACACTGTTACCTAATCATTCTCAATGATTCTTGCTGTCAAAACCAAACGTCATCTGCCTACACTTACAACAACAGCGAGGCCCTTTTGAGTTTTGCCATTATTTAATGCCATACAAACTGAATAGCTATTCCACTATAATTAGCCATCTGCTCACACGAGTAAATATATATAATATATATATATATATATATATATATATATATATATATATATATATATATATATATATATATATATATATATATATATATATATATATATATATATATATTTATAAATGTATGTGCGTGTTTTCCCTTAGAAGAGTGACTCCAAAGTAAGGGAGGATAATGATCGCTGCCCTATTCACACTTGAAATGTTAACTGTGGATGATCTTTCTGTGCAACAAACTTCCACAAAACTGGTTGCTTCATGGTTACAGAACATATTGACCGGCAAAACGTCAAACTCCCCCTGCACGTGCTGTGCCACTGAATTATTTTGTACACTCCCGCCTTCTGGATAAGTGACTATACACAGATTGATATATATATATATATATATATATATATATATATATATATATATATATATATATATATATATATATATATATATATATATATATATATATATATATATATATATATATGTATGTATATATATATATATAAAATATATATATATATATATATATATATATATATATATATATATATATATATATATATATATATATATATATATATATGGTGGCCGGTATGTAGACTCCAGGTTTTCTATCCCGGTAATTTCACTCCCAGTAAACTGAGATCCGGTTTCGTTAAAACTGGGTAATTTGACACCCAAAATAAACAAATAGCTTATTTAGGTAGCGTATATATTTTTTTTAAATCGCTAAGAGCAATTACCTTATTTAGGAAATGGAAATGACATTAATTGATTATTAAGTAAGCTGAAGGCTTAGTTTACATATAATTTTTAATTCCAGTAGGCCTATATCAGTAACGTTTGGCAGTTGCATCCGAGCTACTGGCGGTATAAAAACATCATTGTAACTGTGTCTTGTACTATTCAGAGCACCCGTGGAGGAAACAAACTCGTACGTGACTTAAATTACATTTACGAAAGTCAAAGAATAAACGCTGATGGAATAAAAAAATTATTGGAAGTGTGGGATGAAGAGTTGCAAAGCACGCCTACATATATTATCAAGTGTACTTAGCAACTAAGTAAGAAGAAATTACAGACTAAACAGAAATCATCAAATGAAATCATTGAGCAGACAGACATAGAAAAATTTAATAATAATAATAATAATAATAATAATACAGTAAAACCAGTACACTGAAGAACTTGCTGTCCAAATCTGTAGTTAAAAGGTATCCGGGCAAGTTAAGAATACACAGGGTATGGAAGCAGGTGAAATGGTATGGTTTTAAAAAACTATGTAAATGTACAAGGGAACTCAGGTAGTTTGGCTCCATATATGTGTGTATATATAATATATATGTATATATATATATATATATATATATATATATATATATATATATATATATATATATATATATATATAATATATATATATATATATATATATATATATATATATATATATATATATATATATATATAACAACAAGGACCTCTGTCTCGACTTCTTCCATCTTGTGGATACACTCGTTACTAAAACGCCTTGGATCTGCAACGAAGATCATATGAAGACCCTCCGCACCCAACTACCAATAAAAAGAATCGAACTTGCACACGCTGGGTAACGATGAAGCTCTCGGCCACGCAGAAGGAAACAAGTCTATTCAGATACATTTTACTAGAGTCGGAGCGGATATACTGTAGGTTAAAGTGGCCAGTTGATTCCATGCTGGCATTTCAGCCTAAAAAGCAATATACTAAAACGCTCTGATACGATGGCGAGGATAGGTTTGTTCCAACCTTAGCAAAATGCTTATGAATTCGGCAGACATATGCAAGTAAGGGAAGGTTTAGCCTGATATCCTTCGTGGCTGGATGTTTTAGCTTAATCTCACCCACATCCAATGTGAGCGAGTCCAGTTCTCCTCGTTGGTGGTTGGGTTTCGTTATTTGATCTTCTTTTTCGGATTCAAGGTTTTGTAGCGAGAAGTGTATTCAAAGAGTGAGAAAAATCGAGAAGTTAATAGGTCATCGTGGCTACTTCAAATACGTACAAACACGCCAATATAGATATATATATATATATATATATATATATATATATATATATATATATATATATATATATATATATGTATATATATATATATAAATATATATATATATATATATATATATATATATATATATATATATATATATATATATATATATATATATAATACAAAATGTGCAACACGACAGTACAATTTACAAAAGTTAAACGCTAAAATATCGAGACGAGAACTCACTGGCACGGAAGCTCGTATGTGAAACAGACTAGATTTTTTGAGAATAGGGAAAGCAACCACACGAGAGATGGGAAGCAGTGCCGAATAGGAGAAAGCATATACGGTATGCATACATACATATATATAAATAAATTTATATATATATATATATATAATTCTAATAGCCACAATGCCCTCTTAACTTCTCGAATTCTTCGCGCTTTTTTGGATATGCTTGTAACTACGAAGCCGAAATATCCAAACGGAAGAAATTGAAGAGCCTGTGAACACTGGTTGCAGGAAGCGAACCCCTATTACCATATTCACAAGGAGGTCACGGTTTCAATATGGCAGGGAAAGTAATAAATATGACATGCGAAACTTCTAATCACTGGCATGAAAAGGTGGGGGGATGACAAAAGGTGATGTGTGGGTCAATGATGACAAGAAAATGCTACAGGTGACATATTTTAATGTTTGTAGCACGTTATAAATCGAAGTCGTTTGACGGACGGCATTGACGTCGCATCGAAAAGAGAAGATTACCGACCAGAGAGAAAACTCTAGCCGCGGCGCTAGTTCAAGATCCATGTATAAATTTCAGACGAAATAACATAGGGCGAGACAGGAACCTGTCACAGCTATTTTCGGGTTGGAAACATGGCCCGACAGTGTGAATCAATCAAGCAGTAACAAGTACATTTATATAAGTTTATATGCGAACGTCTACTCCCTACATGCAGAGGAAAGATGTGTATGTCAACAAACTTGAAAATATCCAAAAGTGAAAATAAGTAATGTAAATAAATTCAAGTTGAGGCAAAGTGTGTCAGAATCGAAATACAGCTCTCGAAGAGAGTGCAATACTCACATGATGGCAATGGAAGAGCAGTCACAACACAGCAGACAATCGCTCCAATCACTGTAAAACCGGCTGAGCCTTCTTTTATAGGAGATAAACTCAGGTGTACTTGTTAGGCCACAGGTGTTTGTGTTTTATTCGTCGCCTGGCACTTGGGATCCAGTCGACAGGGCATGTACAAGAATTCCTAAGACACCTGTCACACGGGAAACCCTGTTCCCTGTGCATTCAGCATCAAGTCCTGACTCCCAAAAATACAGCCTTATACACAATTTACCTTATTTGACTAAGATTTTTACAGTATTAGCTCAGAACCTATTTCTTCTTTCTGGAAAAAATTATTGTTATCCAGTATTATTGTGCGGTATACCAAGAAAAGCATCTCTAAGTTTAGAGGACAAATTTGAAGTCAAGAAAGTTACGTTGTTTCTTACTGATCAAAATCTTGATACAGTATTTCATGTTTTTCTGGAAACTAGTTGTTTGTTTTGAAAAAAAAATTAAAAATGCAGATTGAAAAATAATTAATTTTACGGATACGAGCAAATCTGGATGTTTGTATTTCAAGAATGACTAAACTTATGGCCATAAATCTTCTTTAGGGTAATTGTGAGACAGCAATGCATGTTGTTAGCATATTGCTGTAGTTAATGAAATTCAAAAGAAAAGATCAAGGAAAATGCATCACCCAAATTCAGTTCCTTTCTATTTTATATGGTAAAAGCCTACCCACGTGTCGAGTAAACTTATTCAAGGGATAATTTTCTTACACTAAAATCAATAAAGACCCTTTACCGAGTACCTTCTGGGATGGATGAACCCAAGTATGAAATTTTGGGACATAGCACAAACTCTGTGATCCTAAGATCATTCAGCGCTACATAAGACAAAACGGTGAAATGACAAACATAAAGATATAAACATTGAAAACCTCATCCATTCAGTTTCAAGTAGCTACTTATTCTAATATTACTAATCATTCATGACACTCATGGTTATATTTAAAATGGAGAAAATTAATTTGGAAAACGACAATACACAGGTATGTCTCTTCTCTGATGACCGTCAACTCATATAATTCGTTATCGGACATTTCGTCCAAAGGAAAAACTCGCTCTGTTTTCGTCCATTCTGCTCGGCTTTCAGACTAGTATAGATGACTAGCTAGAGCATGTCTAATATTAGGCGCTCTGACTGCACAACTCCACTAAACTGCCTCGTATTTCTTTTCATTGTTTATGGTGATTCTAGTGCAAATAAGTTATCATGGGGCCAAAGAGGGTTAAGGATGGTAGCAAACCAAAAAGATTAGTTTGAAAAAGTAGATTTTAAAAAGGAACTCGGCAAGATATAAAAGTAGTCTGCCTCACTGATCTGGCTAGGGAGTTTGTATGCCCAAACTACAATTTTTTCAATATTAAATCGTTAAGGGGCCAACAGAGCAGCTGATGTGACTAGGGAGGACAGAATATATAAAAAAGCAAAACATCCATTTCAACATCCTCTATGATAGAGCCTGGGGGGATGTCTCTTATAGGACCAGGAACCCTACCTGGAGGAAATTGTGGCCAGATGCTGTAGCGGAGAGGGACTTCGAAGTGTTTGAGGCTTCGCCTGTTACGGAAGATACTGTCTCTGGGCAAGTTCGTGAGCCCGCTCGGAGGTCAGTGATGATGATGATGTGGAGTCAGTTGTGGAGCAAAAAGCAGAGCTCACTACACAACTGCAGGACCTTCGGAGGTGCAGCTGAGGAATTGTCTTCAGGAGAGGAGGAAACGGAGGATGCCCCTAATTCATAAACACAAAAAATGCGTGCAAAACTGGGGGAGGTGCAAAAGGTTCCTTGAAAACTGTCACCCTCACAAGACTATAGCAAACCATGTTACAAATCTGAATGACAATGCTGTCTAACTCCGGAAGGTTTTAAAATGCAAGCACAGGCAAACATCATAGGACAGGTTTTCAGTGAGACAGAAACACAACGAGTCTCAAGAAGCGAGCAGCAAAGGCAGAATGAGAAACACCCCAAAAAAAACGCAGTTGCCAGCCATTTTTTGGGAAGGTGACTCCCCTTCCAAAAAATAACACCTCTCTTCCTCTTAGCCTTTCTCACAGGCCATCAACTTCCCTTAACACAGGAACGTGGGAATAAAATTTCCATTTATTTCACCTACTTATTTTGTTTCGGTTTTACATGATTTATACATGCGAGGTCTATTAATTCGAGTTAAATGGTTTTTTGTATTGTTGGGGGTTTGGAACGGATTAATTCACCTGACATTATTCTCACGGGAACAATTGGTTCATTACTCGGGCAGCTCATAGCCCCACCAACATCTACATTAATGGCATTTTAAAAGCTTAAAATAAGCCGAGGTTGAATAAAGGATCTGCATGCGAATGAATAGGGCGCCATCAGGAAAAGGGCAGGTCTATCTCTAATAGCTGCAAGAAAAACACATCAGTGAGATCAAGCCTAAAAGAACTGTGGAAACAAACTTTCATACATCCATACAAATATACAGCTCCATGTATTACGAAATATGTTACATGCGACAACCGATTTTATTTTACATTATATAAGTTTCCCTTTGTCACAGAGTGAATTTCTGCAAAAGGATGTCAACAAATCAGTAATTACCTATTCAAAATATTAGAAACAAACCCCTCATTTGCATTGCTCTGCAATCAGAATCTTTTAACGAAATTACCAGGAAACGTAAGGTTTCTTGTATTGCACTTCCTATATTCTTTCATATTTATCAATATCATCTTCATGTCGTATTTATATGAATTTAACTTCTAAAACATCTAACATAAGAATCGCCCGCTTTTGTAAAAATAGTTAGAATGTAAATCATGGAAATAAAAATAGTTCCACCAATTCAACGTTTACAATATTAATAATAACAACAACTCTTGCAAAAACATCAACGTTTTCAGTATTAATAATAATTCTTGCAATGACATATAGCATTAATCAAATGGCATGTTGCAATCTTCAGCCTTCAGTAATGGACCAAATTGCTAATAGACTAAAGGAATATAAAAGGTAAGACCATATATTTTTCAGCACCAACGTTTTAAAAGAAAGGCAATTCCATAGGCTAAATTAAATCGACTTGTACATGGTAAGAAGCCACTTACATTCAGAAAGGTTCAATTAATTTGATATCAATACTACTATAAGGTCTCTCATAATAAAAAAAATTTGCAGATATGGTCTTCAAACATTTTGAAGATTGGGCAGCGCACGAGGCGCCAATAGCAGCTCCTTAAGATTTATAAAGCGTTTTATGAACTTCATTTCCAGCATACGAAATTCATTTTTCTTACTCCAAATATCCCTCAACTTTCCACATCAGACAGCTATATCAAACGATATTTAAATATCTGACTTTGACATAAAATCAATTACCACCTTAGGGCGTATAACTCCGAAAAACTCCAAAATTTTAGTTTTCCATAATTAAGACAGGCATAACTTTATCGAGACATCTCAGTACGTACTGCATGGCATAATGCTCTAAAAAAAAAAACATTGCAATGAATTCTAACACTGTCATATGAATAACTTACAAAACTTAAAACCAAGACAAGTAAAGTCCTTTACTTGCCCTCTCGTCAGGATTTTATATCATAAGCATCTAGATAGGTTACGAACTGGGTATTTGGCTTCCTACTGAGCCAGTTGCAGAATTTTGAACGTGCTCTCCTTATCTGAAAAGCCATCGTTGTATGGAAGGACGAATACGGTACTATTTATTCTGTATGAATCTGGAACCTCTCTGCGTCCTGGAATCGATGCTGCTCAATGATTTTCAAAAACATTTACCTCATTTAATTTCCAGTTACAGCATCTATCTTTCAATCGTAAAGGAGATTTATGATTGAAATATATATATACTGGCAAGAGACAGAACATTTCATCAGTTCGGATGATGCCTAGCGGCAGAATTCCCAAATGTACAGACCTAGCTTTAATTAAGAAATCTAGAGAATTGGTTGCGTAGATGGACAGTTGGAAGTTTGATGTTGGCAAACATTTCTCTCACTGAAAAACTTCACAACATAAGTACTAATTCAAATATATTCACGTACGGTTACAAAATATCTCAGGCTGAAGGAAGTAGGTATAAATTCACTTTCTGGCGTTTGGCAACACTTACTAGCAAGCTCTTAGAATAAACAATGTTTTTGTGAATAACAATCGCCTAAAGATGAAATTCAGGTTTTCTCTGACAGATGACAAAATACGGAGCCTGAATGTGTTATTTTTTATGGTAACTTTTATACGACGCTGATTCCAACAGAAGCACCTGTCTGTTTACAAATGATGCGTCACCTCCTGAAATTAATCTCTCTCTCTCTCTCTCTCTCTCTCTCTCTCTCTCTCTCTCTCTCTCTCTCTCTCTCTCTCTCTCTCGTGCAGCTAGAAATCCTCTGTATACCAAGTAAAAATCTACAATTCCACCGACATGATGAAACTATCATTCTGGGATTATGGAAATATTTCTTGCATAAAACTTAACGTCTGTGGTTCTGAATTTTCCCAAATGAATTAATTTACATAACTGTTACTGCTGGGTATTACGCCATAAAATATTCTGCAAAATAAATAAATTGGTTTGCGCCATCGTTACAGGTTGTAGTTATATATATATATATATATATATATATATATATATATATATATATATATATATATATATATATATATATATATATATATATATATATATATATATATATATATATATATATATATATATATGAAATAACATATGGGAACGTGTTTCACAGAAATAAATTTCTGACTCACTTCGGGACCGAACATCGGTTTTTCGAATGAGAGTCCAGGGCAAGACCTAAAGAAGGGAGAAGGTCACCCCACTTTTGACAAGTGCGCAGGTAGGCAGAGGCGTGTGACGTCATACAGCACGGATACAGGGCACCGCCATAAGAATAGCATATGCGTCAGTCAGAATTTACTCCTTTTCACAACATATATAACATAAACATTTAATGTTTTTAATAACTGAAGGCTATTTTAAATGCTCTCATTTAGCTATGATTTTTCTACTAATAAAAGGCCTCATTTCTTGGATAATTTCAACGTAAGTGTGATACATCACACTGACATTAATTCATATTTGAGTTTTTTCTTACTGACCACAACTATTCCCAATTCATGAGACAAAGAAGACAAAACATATTATCATTATGGGTGGTTAATAAACAATTTTCAAGGTTTTATATTCTTGTATTACGAAATACACACAAAATTATTTCATAATTTTTGACATATGCTTTTCACTTTCCTCTGTTGAACCATACTTTTATTTCAAATCGTTATTCTCATAAACATTCCTCATTTAACAAGAGGTTATTACCTCTTTAGGCAATACCACTAAGGTATCAACATAATCGGATAAGGTTTTAGTAGCAGATTGTCCCTCCTTTAAAGTTTTATCTCCATGAAAGGTTTTGAATAATTTTCCCACGACTTGAAACTTCCATGAATTCACTCGTTAGCAATTCGTTCGCACAAGTCTTAAAAGAAGTAAGAACTTAAGTATTACGTGCCTGAGGTTTTCCCCAGGCCGGCACCTAGCGCCTAACATACCAGCGAATTTTACCAAAGTTCCCGACCCAAAAGCAAATGAACTGCTAACTTTTCATTCAACTTACCCCTTCATATCTCACGGCGATGGGGTAGGTCGAATGAAATGCTAGCAATTCATTCGCTGTTGGGTCGGGGGCTTGGGTAAAAATCGCTGGTATGTTAGGCGCTAGGCGCCCGCCGGGGAAAATCCTCAGGTGCTTAGTAGCTAGAATCCAACTTCTTTCGTAACTTGTACAGACGAATTGCTAACGCCTGGACTTTCACTCTAAAGACCGGAGTTCGGTCGCGATGTGAGTCAGAAATTTATGTATATATATATATATATATATATATATTATATATGTACACATACGCACTTACTATATATATATATATAATATATATATATATATATATATATATATATATATATATATATATATATATATACTGTATATAATATCACCTATTTATTTATTTATTATGATTTCTGTACTACTGAAAACCTTCAATACAAAGTTCGGATTGAAATAGATCCGAGCCTGGATCATGGAGTAGCTGGTCAGCGACGTAAAACAAAATATATTAAGGAATTGGGAAGGTGTACTTACACACATAGAGAGAAACACGAACAGAGGTGTACTTACACACATACAATGAAACACGAACAGAGGAAAGGCTTGGATCTTCTTCAAATAACGAGACTGGAATAAAAAGAGAGAACTCTTTCATTATATCTCATTATAATTTACGAGAAAATACACACATACGAAAACCACGAAGAAATGAAAACTTGTCTCGTACAAACCGATAAATCATCGCAACCCACAGGTGGAAAATTCAAGAAATAAAAATGGAAGTCGTAATAAAACTGGGCAAACTAAGAACACCTGTCTACTAAAGGTCACCTTCAGCTGGATTGTGTTGCGGGTATGGCTAAGATACAGGGTTCGTTACAGGAACTTCATTTTCCATGATGAAATTCTGAACTGAAAGATAAGGAAATCAATTTTACGATTTCCACAGTATAACCACAAAATTGGGTAGATTGATAGTTGTCAATAAATACGATTTCCTTTATATGGAAATAATATAAATATATATATATATATATATATATATATATATATATATATATATATATATATATATGTATGTATAGAGACACACACACACATAGATATATATATATATATATATATATATATATATATATATATATATATATATATATAATATATATATATAAAGCAAACAATTGGCACGTCAATGCCTGAATAAACAGATAGACAGATAGATAACACCAAGATTCCACTTCCGAAGGATAATTTTAAGTTTTCCTCTACATAAACAGGTAAGAGGATATAACTGTACTAAAAAGACAGAACATGCATACATACATACACACACACACACATTGACAGGCAGACAATTTTAAGATGTCCACTCCCTGTACAAATTCGATAAACAGATGGAAAGATAGATAGATGAACGGACGGACAATTGAAGATACACAGATGAACAGACAGTCAGAAAGAGATAGAAGAAATGGTGAAAATAAAGATAGGTAATATTTTTTCTGGAGCGAACACCAAATGCCCGTATCTATCACGGATCCCTCTTTGTTTTACAAAGTGTAGCGGAAAGCATTGACGATGAGGATGATGATTATCATCATCACCATCATCATTATGATTATCTTACAGTATCGGTGGCTAGCCTATTTGCTATATTTACTATATTTTAAAATTCAGTATTAAAGCAACAAAAGATCTTTTGGCATCACCTGTAGTAACTGACTTAAATTTATACACTGCACATAAGCAGCATACTATATATATATATATATATATATATATATATATATATATATATATATATATATATATATATATATATATATATATATATATATATATATATATATATATATATATATAATATATGTATATATATATATATATATATATATATATATATATATATATATATATATATATATATATATAATATATATATATATATATATATATATATATATATATACTTGCATGTACTGTGAACATATAATGTAAGTAAATTATTATATCTAATGTATAACTACCTAACTTGACTATTAAATTTTATGAAGCAGAGTTTATATCCAGTTAATTATGGATATTATAGTAGTAATTATGTATATATTTTCAATAAAATTCTAAACACATCAATCATATATGTACACTCGGCAAGAAAAGTGAGGATACAATTTTTTTAAATCTTCGGACATATATTGCTCAATAATGAGACATCTGGCAACTTTAGAAAGGGGAGGAGCTTCAGTCTTATTGTGTTTGTATTTTGCTTGACTTATAACTTTCAATCATATTCTACGGTATTGAAATCATTGATACTTAAATGCAGTAGTAAGCTTTACAGTATTCGTTCAAGTTGTAATTTGCAGCGACAGTTCTGAGCAAAATAAAATTTTTCGACATAACGTACCAAGTAACTTGCACATATGAATTTATGACACCACAATGAACGGAATGCTTGCATAATCGGAAACGCAATATTCCATAATGAAATCAAGAGTTAAATTTGAGCAATGTCCAACGAAAAACTTGGGTAAAGATAAAATGGTGAGGCCGAACAAATGACTTCCAATCACATTACCTTAGTCCGTGGACAAGACTTGAAGGATGTCAGAGCCAGGTTCCTGTAGCAGGGCATCAGTGGAAGCTGCATCTCATACAGTCCCCCACCACAGAGGGATTAGATGAAGCAGAAGGGCGCTGGTGGGCTACAGAGGTATCAGCACTCAGAGGGCAAGGCAGTGAGATAGGACCACCTTCAGAGCAACAGCATGAGAGAGAGGTCTCGTGGGGACTCGATCAAAGCCCCTATTTAGCAATGACCAGCTGGAACTTGTATTTATACTGCAACCGGCACCGATGGTGGTCGTGTTTTGACAGTTACCTCTTAATAGGGTCATCTATTGTCCTCGTCTTAGGGACGCCGCTAATCCTGGCAGGTATCTAGAAAGGTCGTTGAAAGCCAGCCTGTACAATGGGTCAAGGAAGGTAGAGGACAATACTGAGATACTTAAAGTGGAGGGGCGAGGATGAGTGGGAGGAGTCGCAGGTGTGGGTCAGGACAAGACAGTGACCTTTAATGGTAAGACAGGTAGTGGAATGGAAGGGAAGGTCCTTAGAGAGCTCTCGTGAAGAGATTAGCTGGGGACTGTTAACAATATCGGAACTGTGTGGAATCTCAAAGGGTTCATGTGAATATGCAACGGGCTACTGATTTCCCTTCAAGCGGGAATTAGTATGGTCAGGTCAGGGGTTGGTAATGACTTTGGGTACGGTCATGAAATTATCTCATTTGACACCTGGGTTGTCATTATTGGAGGGCAAAGCAGGGGGAAAACGTCAAGTGGACTTTACAAAAGCATGTAGTTACTTATTTCAATTTTATGTTACATTATATTGAAATATCAAGACAGGAAAAGCAAAATGCAAACAATCAAAGAGCGTTCATAACAATATATATATATATATATATATATATATATATATATATATATATATATATATATATATATATATATATATAATATATATATATATATATATATATATATATATATATATATATATATATATATATATATATATATATATATATATATATATATAATATATATATATATATAATATATATATATATATATATATATATATATATAAATATATATATATATATATATATATATATATATATATTTTATTAATATATAGTTTTATTAAACGTTGGTACACCACTGTGGAGCAGAGGTCAAACAAGGCGAGAAGCAGATGCTAGGGTGTTTTTCGGATTCAGCACGGTCCGAACACGACTGCGCCCTTCAGGTGCCAAGTCCGCATAGTCAATCTTCTCGAAGGCCCTTGGTTACAACACATGTGTGAACGGAATTAAAGTCAGCATAGAAACTTCTAGAACCCTTAACCGGTTATAGATCCCGTTTTGTTGGGACTGTCACTGCTTTGCTGTAAGTTCGTTTGCTCGAGTGGAGTGGCCGATAAGGCAAGTGCGAGAACTTTGGTGAAATATGGAGCACTGTTGTTGTTGCTGGAGCTGATTATCATAGACGGTAACAGATAAGCTCTCTACTACCCGCTGGAAAGGTAAGCTTAAGACAATTGATGAACATTCAATCCCTTGCCGTGAATTATTATTTCGTAAAGCTTGTGAGTTTTCTTATTTGTGCATTTTCTTTATTTGGGTTTTAATTATGTTATGGGAAATATCCCGCATTGTATCATATTTAAACTAATAAGAATGTTTCTTGATTAACAGATGTTAACGGGATGTTACTTTCTTTTCCAGCCTCCCATCTTATATTAATCATTACAAATCGTCAAGGCTTTCCAGCCTTCTGGTTGATACATACACACACACACAGCCTATATACATATACATATACATAATATATATATATATATATATATATATATATATATATATATATATATATATATATATATATATATATATATATATATATACATAATCTTGTAACAATGTTTCCACGTACAATATATCTATCCTCATCATTTCCTCAGGTGTACGTTGGAGGTCAGAGCATGGAATTTTAGACTTTATAGGAACAACTGTGATTTGGGGGAGGAGAGAGAGAGACAGACAGACGTACCGTAGTCGTTAAAGAAGTACCGCAGTCAAGCAAGTCCGAATGTCTTTTTGGATATGAGCCACTCCAGCATCCTAATTTCTTTTGAGGTTTGCAGTAATGGAAATATGGGCACTTCCACGTGAACTAATGGGATTAATATTTCAGGTTTTTCAATAGACAGGACTATGGTAAGAGACAACGAACAAAACAGATGCTCTTGAAATAAAAATATAATTTATAAATATTGCAGCTTATGTTACCTACATTCTACAACGTTTGTTATGTATAAATTCATATAAAAAATGCCGAAGCAACTTGTACTTGTAATTTTAACCGGGAATCATTTTAAATGTTTTAAAATGACACTGGAGCGCCCGAGGTGCTGAAACAAAGGCGTTATGGATCATTTATGTGTAAAGTTCATCATCATCATTATTATTATATTATTATTATTATTATTATTATTATTATTATTATTATTATTATTATTACTATTATTATTATTCGGAACAAGTTCAAAGTTATGACCAGGAAAGTCAGGAAGTGTCACAAACCATTGCAAAAATACAGAGAAAAAGTCAGGACCAAATTTTTAGGAAAATAATCAAGGACGAACACATGGATAAAGATTCTAAGCCAGAAGCGTGAGTGATAGACACCTCCCATTGCGAACTTTATATATAAAGAGAGAAAATGACTTTGTTGCTTACCATAGGGGAATGACATTACCCATACTTGCCATTTCTAACCACCAAACCTAACAACGGGAAAGGGGGGGGGTAGGGGGAGGGGGAAAGATAGCCAGAGCAACTCAGCACCCGGTTGCATTTTCCTGAAGTCTGCATAATTATTTTGATAGATGTTATACAGACGGATCCCCTAACCCTCCATATTTATCTAGTCTGGGGAAGTCTGTACTAGTATAAACAGGCTCCGCCCCTTCGGCCGTCCCCTCACTCTTTCTTCAAGCTAACTCTACCACCCCATAGAGTTAGCCATCTTTTCATGTCACCTTCCTCTGCATTTAAATTATCTAGAACAACGACCTTCTAGTGTTCTCCACAACCTAAAAAGCAGATTTAAACTCTCTCTCCCTCTCTCACAGACTTCACAGACTTTCATTCTTTCTTAATCCTGGATTATACACAAGTACTATCACTACCTTTCTCCCGTTCAACCTCAGAACTAACACGTTTGCACTTTTTCACCTTTCCCAGTCTCCCTGCTATTACCTGCACTACATTTTTCCAAGCTCTACATCTTTCAGCTACCCCTAACAAAATCATCCTTTATCCTTTTCATTTCTGTACACAATGTCCTTTCACCATTTGTCTCAGGAAAAAACAACACAACGGTCACTGGTACATTCATACTTTGGTTGCTGAATCGTTGACGATTCCCGTGCAGTGGAACTTCCAGGACGTTAACTACTTCACACACCTACGCAGAGGACTCAATTACAAAACGCTGAATACCTTATACATACAAAGTCATTCACTCCTACATTGCTTGCATTCACAAGCTTCCTGAGTATTTAGACCCCCTCTGCTTCAGTACACCTTCCAGTCATTTATCCAAACCTTCTAGGTCTCCCAACTCTCGTTTCCCCCGTAGTAAACAATAATAGGACTCAACTTCAGACTTTAGATTGACAAACAGACTTTGGGAACATGCAGAGGTGATCTATATAATCTTCATCCGGTAATTCCAAAAAAATCCGCTGACGGGTTTTCGAGTTGAACCCACAAAGTGGCGTTCATTATGGATTTTTTAAAATTTTTTTCATTTATTGCTTCTAAATGGTAAAAAATCAACTTGATAAATGAAATAGGCATCCTTATTTACTATAAGATAGTTGTAGAAGATATTTACATAAATTTCTTCAGTATTAAATGCATCTGTGTGATATCATGTGATTTATTTTCAAAAGTCTTTTACTGGCTCTTGATAGAAATATTTCCATTCCGGCTGGAGGAAAATTAAGTATACCAAAATTCTGACCAAAATAAATCCCCTCAGAATGTTCTTGTCTTTCAAATGAAAACGAAGCGACTCAATAGATGCCATGAGCATCTAGATAGTTTGACGATATATATATATATATATATATATATATATATATATATATATATATATATATATATATATATATATATATATATATATATATATATATATATATATATATATATATATATATATATGTGTGTAACTTCTACAATATGCCTGCAAGGGGTTCACAGACCGCATTCCTACGATATTACAATCAGCTGAACATAAATTCAAGCTTTAATAACCACAATTACCGTAGAAAGAGTATGGTTACCTTATAATCGGTGAAAAGATACGTGTCAAGAAACCAAAAAAAATCTAGTTTTTAAATTATTAAGCAAACATACAAACTAAAATAACAAAAACAGCTTCAACTGGATGAAACGCCTTTTTTACACACGAAGAATTATCATTGATTACATTACAACAAAAATTTTAATGATTCTTGATTATTTCTCTTAAATTATTTCCTTTTCTTTTTCTGTAACAGTTGGGAATCGTCTTCACTTTCAGTTCTGCTGTGCTTCTCTACATATAAATCTATATCTCCTCCATCATCAACAACTAATGACCAAACATTAATGCACCCATAACCACCCCAATACCCACAAGGGTAAGCAGTGGCCATTTCTCCGGCACGCGCAGTTCAGTTCACAATCAGTTCTTCAGGTACATTTATATGGTGAACTAGGATCACCTATTAAAATAAAACATATTTGGGGAGTTTTTTGTTTGTTCGCTATTGTAGCGGAATAAAGCTAGATTGCATGTGGTGTGATTGACTGACTGATTGTGAAACTTAGTTCTCGAAGACCAAGCGTCGGAACCCATCAGGATTATTCAGCGCCGCATGTGGTGTGTCGTTTAACGTGCAGTGGAACAGACAAAATAACCCTTATCATGGTTGTCGTGGCTATCGTCATTCTCCTTTTGACTATCATCATTAACATTATTATCCTTCATTTTAGTGGTACTATAAACACTAATAATAACAGTATAACGCATGGATCAGCAGCAACCTCGTTAAGAGTGCTATGAGGAACCAGTGAAGATTACGCTCTACTTTTCCTCCTTTCCAACTACAGTCCTTCTATAGGACCAAGCTAGAAAAATATGTAGGGTTATCGCCCTACTTATCTTCTCTTACAGGGAAATAAAAAGGAAAAATTGCGTTGACCTATAAATCATTTGTTATTCATATTTCCTGATGAGAATTTACTCATATTACAACAATAACAACGATTTGTGGTGTGGGTGTGGGTGTGTGTGTGTGTGTTTAAACTCAGCACTTAAACTTTGAAAGTGAAGGAAATAGAACGACAACGGAAATTAGAACGAATTTCGACTTTACAGACCATAAAGGGAAAACTACATCTATTATTACGGTGGAGTGTCTGGTGTGCAACAGTGCTCTCGTCGATTCTTCATTCCATACCAAATAGGGCCTAATGCCATAACACTCGTTGCTACGGCTCTAGGTTATGGTATAAAATTTCCCAATCAACATTTATGCGTGCTTACGTGTGTACCACTTACGGTAATTACAATGTCACTACACCACTGTTCTTCCTATAGACCAAGGTGAAAAAAAAAAGGTCCACTCTGTCGTTTATTAGCCCCCACAGCCAAACATGAGAAGGTCTGAGCATGGGTCATTGACCGGTGGATACCTGAACACAAATTATTATGTATTATATATAAGAATTTACTTATATTACAACAACACCGATTTACGGGGTGTGTGTGTGTGTGTGTGTGTGTGTGTGTGTGTGTGTGTGTGTGTGTGTGTGTGTGTGTGTGTGAAGTGGGGGGGGGGATTTAATTCAGATGTTACCTGGCAGACGTCAAAAGAAGAGATGTGTATTGTAATCTTTTATTACCTGACGAGAAATTACGATACAAAGTTATTCCACGTCAGCTCTCCGTTAGTGTCTCGCACAGACACTAACGCACATATGAAGTACAAAGAGATGATCGCCCTTTGTTGCCATGTGAGAACATATTACATAGTTTACTTCTGGCAGGACAGTGCTATCTACTACACCAGGGTTTGTTAGGAGTCATGAGAAAGATGGGGAAAAAATAAAAAATAACAAGAAACAGAAGGAGTTGATAAAGGTGACTTTAAAGAAGGTTAAACATAGCGGATAATGATAATGACTGCTAAGCCATGTGCCGTAAGGTTGAAAACTAAGATAGTGTAATTGGTTCATGCATCATCACTAAATATACAGATCGAGCAAGCAGCATGATAATAATTAATTTCTTGACCAAGTTTTTCTTTCCATATTTTACCAAATAAACCATTATCCGTAAAGTCTACTGTCGGGATAAACAAATCCACCTTAAGCGTCGCACTCAAGCAACGCCCGCCAGTAGTAAGGACATCGTCCTATTTACTTTCTCAAGGCCATGAACAGCTAAAATGTATTAATTTCCCTACTACAAAATAATCTTAAAATATTAGGATGAGGACGATGGTCCCTGTTTTGGTTCAGCCAATGATTCCTTTTTAAGAACAAATTAACTTTGTGTGTGTGTGTGTGTGTGTGTTTATAATCAGCACATAAGTTTTCAAAGTGAAGTAAACAGAACGACAACGGAAATTAGAACGCATTTCGACTTTACAGACCATAAAGGGAAAACTACATCTATTATTACGAAGAGTATCCGGTGTGCAACAGTGTTGTCGATCCTTCATTCCATAACCAATCAGGGCCTAATACCATAACACTCGTTGCTATAGCTTTAGGCTATGGTATAAAATTTCCCAATCAATGTTTGTGCGTGCATACGTGTGTACCGCTTATGGTAATTACACTGTCACTACACCGCTGATCTTCCTATACCAAGCTAAAAAAAATGTACACAACATGGTCTGGGTGACCACAAGACGTAGTCGCCATACATCCAGATAAAGCCTTATAGCCTATAGCTATTTGTTTGGGGCAGCTATATGGGGCAACACGTTGACGTCTTGAATGAAAACCATAACTGCGAACGGAAAAGCAACACAAATTCGAGCCACACTCGAAAAGACAAGAACCTTTACGGAAAAACAGATAGGATGTACATTGCTAAAGTTCATATTGTTAAAAATCTATTCACTACTATGCTGGACAGTGGAGTTTTCTGGGTATTATTAGTTCTTGGATGAAGGACCTTCAAAGCATACAAGACTGCCGTTTAACAGCCCGCACCAGTCATACATGAGAATGTGTGCATGGGTGATTGAACGGTGGATACCTGAATAAAAAAATTACGTATTATTATATATATATATATATATATATATATATATATATATATATATATATATATATATATATATATATATATATATATATATATATATATATATATATATATATATATATATATATATATATATATATATATATATATATATATATATATATATATATATATTCAATCCCATCCGGGTTCCACAACCCTTGAGATAGATTCACGTATTTAGATTTCTTAATTGAAACAGCTTCAATCTTCTGACCTTTGAAACCAAACGTATTTCCTTATGCCATCTATGATCCATACCATTTCATTCTGCCGGTGGCAAAACTTATATAAATACAAATGGCAGAATTCTGGTGTGAATATTATCCCGACTGTTAATTTTGTGAAACCAAAGTAATATTTACTGCAAGATGTTATGCTTATGCCAATATCTTTGGGTGATATATTTTTCCAGAAAATTTAATCGAGTGCTGAACAGGTAAATAAAAATAGATATCCGAAGGTAACCTCTACCGTAAGAAATAAATTTTGTACCAGTCACAGTATGCTGTATAATAAATGTCGCTCACAAATGGACATATGATTATGAAGTTATCAGAATTGCTTTAGTAAATCTACAGTGCTCTCTAACCTATATATAGTTTTTGGCATTATTGTTAGTGGTAGTAAAATCATAAAATAACAAAAAAATAATAATATAATAATAATAATAATAATAATAATAATAATAATAATAATAATTGCTTATCGTGACTATGACAGAACTTTGACTCTAATTTTTGATGTCAGACGAACTGAACGAATTAACTGATGTCTGAATCCTGTCGCAGGATAATGTCTTAATGTAATTAAGAAAGCACTTCCATATATGCCATCCAAAACTGAAAGTAATCCATAAAGTGGCTATTCCTAGATCGAAGAGCAAATATTTTTATATTATTTCATCTTTTGTTTTTTGCTTTGGAGGAGTCAGTTCAGTATACTGATGAATGTAGCGTTCTGACACTTTTGTTCTACCACGTCGGTCCTAATCTATCTCCGATTCCAAATTGTCAAAAGTTATTCGCAGCTGGAGTCAAAAATTAAAACCAAGACTGGTGTATGAGCATGGAATAAACCTTAGCAAAATTCCAGCCTAGCTTCGACAAATCGGCGCAACCGTTAAGGCTTCCTTAACTGGACTACTAAACAGACTAATGGATATTGACCGACGGGTACTATAAGCCACTCGAAATTTTACAGGAACAAATGCCCCACTTAACTTGTCAATTTCTTCACACTTTTTGGATATGCTTGTCACCAAAACGCCCATGACCCAAATGGAATAAACGAAGAAATTCTGACGTCCGTAGCAAGATTCGAATGCGACACCAGAGTATCAGAAGTGTGAAGAAATCGAAAAGTTAAGAGGGCACTGAGGTTATTATAATTACATAAGTAACTAGTAAAAAAGTTATCAGTAGACATATGTGTGTGTGTGTGTGTATTCAACTGCATAGGTCAAAAGCCGTTTCCCACCCTGGTATCGATTCCTCACTGGTGAAGTGAGGGTAAAATTCATTTAATCACGCGGACCATAATAATGAAAGTATTGATAAAAGAATTTGCAATGTAAGAAAAAATCCAAAATCGATTAATTTGGAAAGATATTTATAATCGTTCAGTGAACCCTATTTGTCTCTTGCAGCAAAGATTCTACTACAAAATAACTTCCCTACCGTAAAGTGGTTTCATTTCGTTCAGCTAATATATTTTTGTTCTTCATCACGTTAGCCCTTATCACCAACAATCAGTAGGTTGGACGTCCCTCGTTATCATAAATCACAAACCAGGAACCCGTGAAGTGATTCTTCGTTTGTTGGAAGCTTAGTTGGAACTAGAGAAATAGGCCTAATCCTGGAGATAAAAAAGAGAAATCGCCGTTTCACCTGCATTTTTTGTTTATTTTTTCTCTCAGGATTTCCTTCTTTGATGGTGACAGGTCTTATGTGATATACCTTTTGTTCCCATTTTATTAGGAGTTTGAAAGAACGAGTTACCTCTGCTCATCTTCTGCAAAGAAATGGGGGTGGTGTTGTGAACGGAAAAGTCGTGGTTATTAATATAATTTTATCACTATTACAGCACACACCGTGAATATGCTTCTAAGAGCGTGGAAAATAATTAAAAGCATACTGAAAAGAAATTAATGTAAAATCAAATAGTATCTAACGTTCACGGCAACGTTTATGTGAAAGAAAAGGGTAAAACACCAGCTCTTTCAATAACAGAGCGATATTTGAATGAAATAAATCGTTAGCTTATTCATGTACTAAACACCGTAGAAGCTCGATATTCATATTCACAGCTCGTTGGCTTGCTTCTCAAAAACCTATCCACAGTACGAATAACGGCAGTAGTGAAGCCTATTCATAACAACATATTAGGCGGTAATATAAGAGGTGGTCGCGACGTCAAATCCTTATTCTAAAGACCCTGTGTACCACCCCGAAGCACCGGGTTGAACGACGGCAAGTCTGGACGTTGAGTCTACGTGAAAACAAAATGATGATAATTGTCGCAGGAGCAGTAGCATCAGTGAATAAGAAGTTAACTGCTACTTTTTTAATATGAGCTGGGTTTATGACACCACGGCTCTTGCTCCAACGCAGCCCGTTATTATCCGTGCTACCATCGGTACAACCACTCGATCTTTAGTTTGATGTTATCATATCTTAGGCAAGCAGGCCGTATCGATCATCCGATTTATGCAGCGACTTCAAATATATATATATATATATATATATATATATATATATATATATATATATATATATATATATATACATATATATAATGTATACATATATGATATAAATACACACACATATATATATAGCCTATATATATAAACTGAGATACAAAACCATTCTTTTCCCTTGATCTGGTTTCCCAATTCCAAATGCATGAATGTAGTCTGTATAACTCAAATAAGTCCCCCCAAAGAGTCCCAATCCGTTGATATGGCTGTTATTTTCTTCGTACATCCTTCAGTGACTAAACAAACTTCTTTGTTGGTTTTTCAGCTCATGAAGTAGAGCGTCGTGCTAAAGTTCGTTCCTTCTTAGTAAAAACCGTTTCACTTTTCCTTCTCAATAACAACTTTTTTTTTTTTACTTTCGTTTCTTTATCTTCGGTTTCCTTCATTCTTTCTACGATATGAGATGCTGGTGCTAATATAGACAATTCAACGAGAGAGGTTATGAGTTACTGTTAACTGATAACAACTGTACATAAATTCATTGGCACGTCATGTAATCTATTTAATCCTCTAATATATTCTCAGAGAAACTGACAGCAATTTCATGTGTGCATATATATCTATATATCTCTGCTCCTTTCCTATTCTCCTCAATTTCCCAAAAATGCTTAGGCTTGCCTTAACAGGATGACGATGACGGAAATAGCCTAGTTTCCATTAAATCGGTTTTTTCCGACCCTCACCTATATCAGTGAATACATGTCTAAAGGTGATTTTCAGCGCACCCACTATTATTTAAGAGAAAATTTTTAACGCAATTTTAGCGAGTTTCTACAGCAAGAGGTTATTTTTTTGGAAATTTATAATACATACATACATACATATTATGTATACACAATATATATATATACATAATTTATATCTAGATATATATATATGAGAGAGAGAGAGAGAGAGAGAGAGAGAGAGAGAGAGAGAGCAGAAATGCACTGTCGCACATTTTTTGTATGATTCTGTTTGTGTATTGAGTTTGGTTGTGATATATTTAATTTTAATTTATAACTGCTCGAGAACTGTTTGTTTCTGTCATTAACAATTAAAGCAAATGCATCTCATTGCTTACCATCTAACTAGCTTAATGAGTAGTTAAGGAGCACCAAACTAATTTTGAGTTCTTTCAAAGTATTCTTCAGGTTGTTTGCCAGTTAAGCGTAAGATCGTTGTCGGACTGGGACAGTCTGAGGAGAGGGGAACGAGAGCTGGTATGAGCAGAGGAGGACCTCCAGAGTCGTCCCTAGCAGAGGAAATACTTAAAAAATTTTCCCCAGTCAAGGGTTAATGGCTGGCCTAGCCTACATCGATTCGTGATCTATGGCCCTGTACGTCGTTCCTTCCTGGACGGATAACATCGTCATCGTCAACGACAATCTTGCTCAAGAGCTTAGAAAGGCGACTTACATAAATACCTCCACCTGCGTCACTTCTGTTTAATATAAAATGAAACACGGAAGTCAACTTTCGTTGCGTTTAAACAGAACTGTTATCTATTATCGCTATACATATACAGATGTGCCACGCGCCGGTAGCTATCATTCCTGCGTGGCTAAGCTGATGGAACTACGCAACTACCGTCTTTCCTTTCATCCTCCTTTATGGCGCGCGCGCGCACAGAAAAAACACACAAACACTCGCCTACTAACAAAATGAACCATAATCGATTCAGTCTCGTAAAACCTATTTGGCTTTTGTTAACCTAAGTAGTGAATTGCGAGTAAGACCGTAGATGACTGATGGTTCGCATTCAGACTGAAGAAAGGGATGGGGCGAGCAGTGTCTTCCCAAATACATTCTAGCGCCACCCCATCTTATTCAGTCAGGCAACAGGTATCACTGCCTGGCTAGGTCTCGCCAGCTCATAACCAGTGTTGCCTTTGCATTATGTTTTCGTTCATTTAAGATATATTAGAAAACAAGAATACAGCCGAAAAACCACAGTGGGCCGGGACCTGGCAAAAGTTCCGCATTTTGTCATTAGAGATGACTTCAAGACAACTATGTGTTTCCTCTCTTTTAGGGAAATTTTGACCTGAGATGGGAAAAAGGGAAGGAGTATGTTTTCAATGGAAGCTAGGAAATTTCACCAATTATTTAACATTTTACCCTCCTTAAACAAGGAAGGCAAATTTTTGTTCCTGGTGTATGGCTAATTTTCGTTATTTACCTTTGACGAAAAATGTAAATTGAATAACGACAATTGTATAAACAATTCTAGCTTATCATAAGAGTCAAATTTGCCCTTAAGGATTAGAAAAGGCTTCTGCGGCTCCGCCTGTAGTACTTTCCTTTCATGTCCGTCCAAGACACTTTCAGTTGTGCATTCAGCCAATAGCCCGTTATTTTTTCGTCATCTCTCCGTCCAGGACACGATCAGTTTGCGTTCAGCCAATAGCTATTTTAGATAATTCTGACAAAAAACCATGACGTTTTCTACATTTCTAAGCCAATAACATCCACCTGTTCTGAGAACGTTTTAAATATCCTGAAACTTTCACTCTCAGACTTCAGTCTCCTCAGTCAGTGTTTCAGTGACAACAAGCCATACAATTATTAAGTCCAGCAGTGGTGCAGACCACCTCCAGCTAAAGTTAAATGTAAACACATATACACAAAAATATAAGAAAGCACGGGAAAGTGATCCAAAATTTCGAGTCTGGTTCCAGTCTAAAAGACCCCGAATATTTTCTTAATGCATCAACACAGACGGGAAGGCAGGAAAATCTGATAAAACATGCTGAAGGAAAAAACATATTCTAAATATTAAAGCAGTGAAGTCAACAGTGAGTGTCTAAATGCCGAGTGCAACAAGATATAGACATCTGCGAGTTTTGGTGTCAAGCAGCCAACATGAAGAAAGGTGATGATACAGCTATGTTCCCTTTAATAGGATACTTCATGAAACACCTGCTATGCCTTCCACACTCAAGTACAACTGTTGAACAAGTGTTCTCCCAAATCAATCTGATGAAAAAAAAGTTAAGAAACCAACTGGATACATCTACCTTAATTGGCATGCTTCTTTCAAAGCATGCATTTACTCAAGCCTCCTGCGACAACTTCAAGATAAAACCAGCTCATCTGAATAGAATGAATGATAGCATGTACAAGACGCAGGACGAATTGGTAAGTCTATGCAGCATTTTTATATGTAAATTAACTATTATACGCTTACTAGGCTTATCCGGTATACATAGGGAAATTTTTCTCCAAAAAGGGAAATTCTGATGGCAAGTCTAGGGAAATTTTGGCTGGACGACCTCGCAACACTGGTTCAAGTAAGATATAACTAATATTGTTTTCTCTGCACCAATTAACGTTTAGTTAAGGTTAGGCCTAGGCTACGGGAAAGCAAGATTTGGCTGTTTCCTTGTAGAAATATGTCTGAGGATAATTGGGCTGGGTAAGATGGAAGCCTTGGTCAATGCACATGATCCATCGGCTCACGTAATAATAAAGGTCGCTATGAAAACATTGATATATTTCTACATAAGCATTGGTGTACACAAACCTTTTGGATAGTTAACCATTAAATAGTTACCGTTTTCTATTTGTTGCGAACAGGATGGTGCACACAAGAGGTATGACTGCCCAAAAGGTTCGTCAATGTCATAGTCACAATGCCTCCCAGGCAGTCTGCACACTGCTAACTGTTTAAGATGGGTACCAAGAACGTTTTTCATCTGATATAACTTTAGGTGCCATGGAACGCTACAGTGATTAGGAGCCCGCTGATGCTTTGCTAAGTCAGTGACGACAAAATACGAACCAAAATCAAAAGTGGAGCCCGATGATGTTCTTAAACATTTCTCTAGGTCTGTTGGAAATGAATTAAGGAATATGATAAAAGTTCTGTAGTGTTTTTAAAAAGTGGGAAACCGAAGTATGTTTAGGCTAAACTGCCATTACTTTCGCTTTTCACATAAGATAACTACATCGGCAATACTAGTTTTATGTATTTTTTTAAATATACCTAATAAAATTTTGTATTCACTATATAATCGACATCAATTTCTTACTTTCATATGACATTCTCCCGCCAAAAGTCTTCAGCGCTAAAAGGGTTGCATGTCTCCCTCCACACTGCCAAAGACCTAGCCTGCTTCTTCTTAACTGTAGTGATTACTACTTATAAAATGAAATTAAATCATTATCGTAGCCTTTCACCTCCAAAGCGTACACGAACGCGTAAAAAACCGTTATCTTATAAGTTCGAAACACTACGCTAACGCCCTTTTTTTTATGAAGCAATTTGCATTATTTAATTTGTTATTAGACCTCATTACTTGTAATTCAAGACTCAACATAAAATTATGAAACCGAACTGATGTTGCAATAATGCATGACACTGAATAAGGTCAATTTTTGTTATCACCCAAAACAGCGTTTTCGAACTAAGCCTATGCATACACCAACAGTGAATTACAATCTAACAGGTAAGTTTATTTGCGTTTTGTTTCTACATTAATACTCGGAGAGTCATACTATGTCGGATTAGGTTAGGCTACTTTTCAACCACCCCCGTTGATAGAAAAAAAATTTGAACAATCATAAGCCTAATAGACTAATGAAAATTTTATACTGCTCCATTTAATCTCACAAACCCGTACCATCCTCTTCCTCTCTCACCAGAGAGGTAACATTTCATCAATGCGTAATTCCAAGCGTTTTAAAAAATGAAATCGAAAGCAAAACATAAACATTAAAGACAGTACTAGGCTAACCATTATCAGCACTCAAAAAGCAAAATGGAAAATCACACTTTATGGGCGAGGCTCAGATCTCATTAGTCTAGGCCTACAAGAAATTTAAACCTTCGGTTAGCCTAATTAAAACAAAAAAAAAAAACTGGGCTAACCTTGTAGTGTGTAGTTGCTTAGTTTCTGGAGGGATATCCTAATGCCGTGGTCCGAAAGCGCTGCTGAAGTCATCACCACAGGTGGAAGCAAGTAGGATAGCCTATGGGAATATAAGCTAAGGCAGATTAGTTATGGGGCATAGGCCTAGGCCTATTTCAGTGATGGCCAGTGGGATCGTCTAAGCTATGCCTCCTGCCACCATTATTAACTTCGGCACTACGCCCAACTTTCCCGCACAAAACTTCACCATGATCGCTGCCTGAATTCCTCCCAGTGTCAAAACAAACATGGGTAACCTACTTTGACAGTTAGGATACGTCGACATGGGACCTTCGCCATCACTTCAACCACAACACATGACTACTACAACACACCGATTAAATAAATTTCACTGAGCTTTTCCGTCTAAAAGACGGTTCTGCAACACCAGGAACGTTATACACATCTATTGGCATAGCTACGCGTCTAATGGCTTGCTTTTGCAGGTGGAAATGCGGAAATTGACGGAGTAACAAGCATCACAACACGAGTCGAGTCCGGACACGGGACTACTATAGCCGATTCACTTAAGGTGGATTCTTGGGCCTACGAGACGTTTGTTTGGCGGCCTCTGATTGGCTGGTACCAGGAAGGTACGCAGCTCGCTCACAGTTTCATTTTAACGTCTGTAGCTCAGAAAACTTGCAATATGTTTATATTTCTTCATTTATCTCACATTTTACCCAAGATAGGAAAGTTCTGATCATACCATAGGATTCGGTATTAACTGTACAACTCAATCGTGATTTCCTGAAACCAGTAAGAGAAAACACAAAGGAACTGCAACGAGTAAAATGAAGAGAGAAGCATTTCATTCTTTATACTGTTTTTTACATATCGTCGGATTTTGCATCATTCATGCGATCAAGATAAAAATAAAACTAGTGTTTTCATACAATAAATTCACCCTGAATACACTCGTGCTTTCAGATTTTAGATGCGTGAGATGTGAAGAGAAAATGAAGAATATGTCTTATTATGTTGCATTCATTCTTGACTCAGTTTGGCAGTAGAAACCGAGAGAAGGTGATCTGCAAAGCTGAGGCGCTGTTGACAGTTGCCAATTAGCAATATGAGAAGTTAACAGTTTCGACAATATTTACCGTATTATTATGTCATTACATTTTCTGTAAATAAAGGCATAGAATTCACGTCATGACTGTCGAACTTTTTCACTCCAATATCATATATGTCCGTATGTCTGGACATATCTGATAAGAAAAAATGAATAATCAGAAGGATGCATCTGGATGTGTTGGCTTCAATTTAGCCTAGGTGAGAAATTTGCATACTGTAGGCTACATGATAAATAACAGGCCTGCATAATTATCAAAAATAACATATATATAGGGGAATAAACGTTCTGGTGTAAGAGCAGCTCAAACAAATTCTGAAAAAGACAGAATTTTATATTCGTTAAATCGCCAATAGATTTTATGGTAAGAAATAAAAAGATATACTTTCGTTCATTGAATGAACATACAGTATTATAAAAACCATCAGCTTTTCGTGTTATTGACCAGAGAATCAAGCGGCCATAATAATGAACTCATAATTATTAAGCCTGTTATTTATCATATAGCCTACAGTATGCAAATTTCTCATCTAGACTAAATTGAAGCCAACACATCCAGATACATCCATATGATTATTCATTTTTTCTTATCAGATATGTCCAGACATATATCCAGACATACGGACATATATGATATTGGAGTGAAAAAGTTCGACAGTTATAATGTGAATTCTATGCATTTATGTACAGAAAATGTAATGACATAATAATACGGTAAATATTGTCGAAACTGCAAACTTATCATATTGCTAATTGGCAACTGTCAACTGGGCTTTCAATATTGAAGACTGGCAAAAAAATTCTTCTTTCGAGAATAATAAAAGTTTTCTTGAAAGTAAAAAGTAAAAACTGAGGGACTTTTCTTGAAAGTAAAAAGTAAAAACTGACGGACCAAAATCATTTCTTTATTGAATTGCCAATAATATTGCCAATTATATTCTTTAAACACAAAATATAGCCAATATTTTGAAAATTAGCTGTGGATTATTTATCATGGGCACAGCTATAAACTAAATTCAAAATTCACATGAACTTCTAAGGACATGACTAATGTCCTTTTTCTCTTTTTCCCTTCTTGTGGCAATCTTTATCTTGATCTTCATCATCAGGGCACCCAGGGGTCCAAGGCTTCAAGCTGTACCGGCGAATGGATTTGCAGCAAACCTTTGGGTTGTCTGCCCCAGGGTTCTTGAGGGGCCATCGCTGGACATACTCAAGTTCCGGTAGATTGTTGCACATGATCATTGCAAGGGTCGCGTTATGCAACTGTTCCATTTGCGCTAGAGGAATCGGCAAAAATATTGCATAAGTTAATGATATGAAAGTACAGAAAATTTAAAGAACTCCTGGTAAAGGCAGATAAAAAGGGTAAAATGACGGTATCATTTAACTAACATATGAGAAAGAAAATTTGGATGGGCTGGGGATCTGGGGTTTACCTGGACTGAAGGCTCCTGGACTGTTTTTTACTCAAACCAGTATCTGTCTCCATATTTCAGTCTAAAGAACTGGTTATGAATGAGACAGGTGAAGGTGTGGCCCAAAATGCCTCCTGGTATAGGATTTTCCGACACTCCTCCAGCGTATAAGTCGATGTCTTCAACGCTCCTGTGGGAGAAAACGTTTGTTTTATCGCCTCAGAGACTGCAGGGCAAAGAAAACTTGTCCCAGAAATTTCTATCGCATGACGAGGAAAGTAAAAGGGTTCTGATCAGGGTTATGTACAACAGACGAGTTTACTTTTCAGTCTCTTACAGGTATACTCTCTGAAGGGCGTCAATTCTATCCTGAGCCATTTCTTTACTCAAATCGCTGAAGGATGACGCTGACGGGAGACCGCAGAATACCCTCCACCTGTTGTACGGAGGTAAGCCATGGTCTCGTCCTCTCTGTATGTTCAGTGCAAGAAGATCAAGGCCAAAGGGATGAGGACCTCTGAATAATTTTCCCGCCACCTGCAGAGGCAAATCAGAAAACGACGGATAAAAAAGCGGTCTAGCGGTCTAGTTCACTGTCTTGCGACACCATGCCTTTGTGAAAGACGAGGACATACCTTATGACTTATTCTTCTTTACCGTTCAAACAAAAATTAGAGGTTTCCTTTCATTAGCACTGGTTATTATATATACAGTATATGTATATGTATGAACTCCTAACTTCCACCCACATTTTTGGATTTGCTTACAATTGCAAGCTTACATCCGAGTGGGAAAAGGTCATAGAGTGGCTTCCACCCTCCGTGGCAGGATTCCAACTAACGTGCAGTCTTCAAGCAAGTCCACGTTTCCGCGCTATGCTTTCAACAGGAAATAAACAGAGAAGCTTTCACCTTCTGTGGCAGGATTCGAACAAATTCACGTGAGGTTCTAGCAGGAAGCACTTAAGCACTACGAAGCTTTGCTTCTTCATTTATTTACTGCTGTGATGTAGACTTGCATTTAAATGCGAATCCAAACTTATGTGAGGAAGAAAAAATTTAGGTCATTGTGGCTACTTAAAATATACATATATATAATATATATATATATATATATATATATATATATATATATATATATATATATATATATATATATATATAATGTGTATATATAGATTTATATTATATATACATATGTATATCGTATTATATAAATATATATACTGTATATTTATATATCTATATATATATATATATATATATATATATATATATATATATATATATATATATATATATATATATATATATATATGTGTGTGTGTGCGTGAATGTGACTGAATGTGTGCTTGTTTTTAAAATCACTGAACATGTTATGTATATACATACAGATATACCACATGGAAAAATGAATATACTGTATTTCTCTGGCATTATTCAAACTGAGTCAAGAACGAATGCAACATATGTTATATTCTTCATTTTCTCTTCACATATCACACGCATCTCAAATCTGAAAGCACCAGCTATTCAGGGTGAATTCATTGTATGAAAACACAAGTTTTATTTATCTTGATTGTATGAATGATGCAAAATCCGACGATATGTAAAAAACAGTATAAAAGAATGAAATGCTTCTCTCTTCATTTTACTGTTGTAGTTCCTTTGTTTTTATCTTACTGATTTCAGAAATCACGATTGAGTTGTACAATTAATACCGAGATCCTATGGTATGATCAAGAGAACTTTCCTATCTTGGGTAAAACGTGAGATAAATGAAGAAATATAAACATATTGCCAAGTTTTCTGAGCTACAGACATTAAAATGAAAGAGTGAGCGAGCTGCATACCTCCCAGTACCAGCCAATCAGAGGCCGCCAAAAAAACGTCTCATAGGCTCAAGAATCTACCTTAAGTGAATTATATATATATATATATATATATATATATATATATATATATATGTATATATATATATATATATATATATATATATATATATATATATATATGTATATATGTATATATATATATATATATATATATATATATATATATATATATATATATATATATATATATATATATATATATATATATGTATATATATATATATATATATATATATATATATATATATATGTATATATATATATATGTATATAGTATATATATATGTATATATATATATATATACATACATATATATAGTCCCCAGTTATCAACGATCCGGTTTACGGTGCTTATCTAGTGATGACGAGAACCGGATTTTCTGGACACCATCTCCAGTTATCGGTGTTGACCCTCACATCGCATCGGATCCTCGGTTATCGTGCGCCGATAACCAGGATGCTATTACTGGTAATTTTTGTTATCGCTGATTTTCAGTTATAAATACGCTGTCGGGGAACAGAACCCCACCAATAACCAGGGACTATATATATATATATATATATATATATATATATATATATATATATATATATATATATATATATGTAACATATGTATGTGTGCAAGACAGCTAATCTCTACTTATTTTTCATTACCTTTTCCTCTTTACACATAGAAGTATATTAATTTGTCAACTACAGCCTTGTATATAAATTCCCATGTAGGATTTCTCCATATGAAATTCTGTTCATTTTTTTAATAATAAAAACAAAAGTAAAAAATAATTAAAGACAATGAAAGATTGGTAAGGTAAAGCTCAAAAATTCAAAAATAATTAGCATATCCTTTTCGAAAAATGTAAAAAAAAGTAAGTTATAAATGATGGCATATGAGAAGCCTTATGAGCTTTACTAAAACCGAGGAAAGCGGGGCAAAGATTGACAGTCTGTCGAAATACCGAATCAAGCCTTTTTTTGGAGGGGGGGAGTGATGGAGGGGTGTAGTCAAAATATGGTGTTGAATGCACGCGACAGATGGAAAAGTTAAGAGCATTAAAATGAAATGTTTAAATAACTGTAGTTTAAATAGAATAGGTTTACGCTATCCGGGGAGTAATTGAAATGCTGACTGAGCAATTAACAAGACTATTATAATCATTGTTGCTCTTTATTCTGGTGGCTTGAACATGTACATAAGGGTCTCTAATTATGTGCAACTGTAAGATTATATGTACAAGCGCAAGAGCACGCCATTTGAAGAAGCCATTATTTTTCGGGGGTCGAGCACTTTCCTTTTGCAACTGCTTTCAGTGATATTCTCCACTAAGCCACAGGGCGGCAATGAGAGAGAGAGAGAGAGAGAGAGAGAGAGAGAGAGAGAGGCCTACCTCCAAGGTAAAATAGGGATCCATATTATCCTCCGGAAGGTTCAGTCCTCCTCGAGCGACGTCGCACATCGCGTCCCTTCTGTAGAGTTCGAATGGATTGAAGAACTGAGTTGACAATGCCTTGGGGGATGTCCTCCCGTGTCCCGTAACGTACAATAGATTGTCCTGCAAGAGAGAAAATGACTGAACCGGCGAGGTAGAGTGTTGGCAGAAAAAAAGCAAAGCAAATTGGCTGAAATAGAATGGAAGGTGAGAGCGCAAAGTAAGTAGCTAGGGATAAAATGTGAGAACCTTACGGTGTGGTGAGAACGACTAAAATCTCTTACAAAAATATTAATGGAACAATAGCATACAGACAATAAATCAACTGGAACGTTTATTTCCTTACAAGAGAATAACAGTTGTGAAAGCTGCCCATTTGTGTTGTACATACGGTCACAAATGATTTTGAATTATTCTTTTATACTGCTTCTCGATTATCTGAAGCACTGTCCCTTTCACGCCTCAGAGTAGTCAATATTTTAACCTAAATGTTATGATCAAGTGCACAAAATAGCGTTCATTTTATACCGTTTACATGAGGAAGATAAAGACTGACACTGCCAACTTACAGCTATAAGGCTGTGGCCAAAACGATACGCAGCTGTTGCAAAATTGTTTGCAATCGCAGCGTTTATATATGGATCGTAATCGTCGGTTTGCTGGTCCCCTTTCAGCGGGAAAAGTTTTGAAGAAGTCATGAGCGTTGGACCTTCGAAAGACAATACGAATAAAGGGTTAAGAGCGCAGCCAATAATTCACTGTTCTAAGACAACATGAATTGGAGCAAACTGACTTTATGAATATGTCTGCACACATATACACAAATACTTAAGAAAGTGAGAGAAAATGGGTAATCAAAATTCAAGTATTTCGTAATACTCTGAATAAAGAACTAACTAAATTAGATTCAGAAGCTTACTAAAGGGCCAGCAAATATTTGTTTAATACGACATTTGACAATGAACTTGTTCTAAATCATGAGCCTACCAATGACCGTCGGCAAAAATTCGTTGTAGGTGACTTGCTGCAGCAAAGCCCAAACGATCCTCCTGGCTTCCTGAAAGATCATTTCATCATCCCAATCAGCGTGACACTTGCAAAGGATCTTTGCTATCCTGTTGTGCTCTCGGGCGAACAGAGTCTGGAAGAATGTCAGCAAGACCTGCTCGTTGACTCGACCGTCTCCTGAAGACAGGAAGAATTTGGTTGCTGGAAGGATCTGATCAGCATTCAATTTACTGTTTGGAGTAAAGCTTGATAAGAGCTGCTTCACGCGTTTACAGGGTTTCATGTAACTTAAATTGCACATCAGACTGTCAATTTTAACCTAACCCATCTTAGGGCGCCCTGCCCTGCCTAAAATGTCCTAAGGCACCAAGCCATGCCTAAAGTGTCAAAAGGCGCCGTAATCCTCACCCCCAGGGACACCAAGTCATTTGCCATCTGTGACTCTTGCAATGACAGCAGGGCTCTCATGTTTTGCCATATTCAAAGTAATAAAAAAAATTATAATACAGTAAAACAATCTTTTAGAATATGTCACATGAGTGACAAATTAATGAACTCTAGATGACTTACCTGCCTTAAAGCAGTATTTCCCTTCGTCTACCATGCTAGCCGTATTACATCCATCATTCACGTTTAATTCTCTAGGAAGAAGCGTTTGACCATCTTCGGTTACCTGAAAGCAGATGAAGGCAAAGTTGGAAACTGAAAAAGTCGGTTTGTCACTGTTTAGGTATAGCATTCAGACCCTTGTATAGAGAGCTATTAAATACTGAAGATCCTAAATAAGTCGCAATACAGTAAAAAGTGACTTTTGCTTCCGATGTTAACATCCTCATAAAAATAAAGGTACACTACGTATCTTTAGATCTTGAAACGCTCAAGTATGAAGAGAAAAAAATAAGAATAGCTATTAGTAATAAATTATTGTTACTTCCTTGAAGAGAGCAACCTGAATATCAGTAAATATAAATCCAATGCTGTCGTCATCTCAGGAGGGCTTTGAAGCACACTTATGTTTAAAAATGAAAAAGTCAAAAATACAAGATTTATACAACTAAACAGTTGAAAAAGCCAAAAATACAGGATTTATATAACTAAAAAGTTGAAAAAGCCAAAAATACAGGATTTATATAACTATGTTTTAATCAAAGCTTTCATGATTCATACTATAAATTTCGAAGAAAGTTTCCTTCGTCTGAGAGCACATTATGTACATGCATATCAATTAACTCCACAAGCAAACTCGAGTTAAATTCATACAAAGGGCATGACGGCTAGTGGGCTTGCTATAATCTCTCTAAACACATGTGTCACAGAAGTTCTCCATAAGAGCAGGCATTGCAAACGTCACACAACGATGGTTTGTTGTTATGAAGCAAAGGTTATCCTAGGATGACAGCCAATAATAACTCCTTAAGAAGATCCACCTCTCCTTACCTGTCCTTTCAGAAGTCCACAGGTTAAGTTCCGAAGCTCCATTGATTGAATGGGTTGGACCCCGTAGATGGCAGAGCCGTCCAGGTAGGCTGATTGCTGACTACTTTGTTCCCTGGGGACTTTACCGGAGCAGAGGAATTAAATTTAATTCGAATGATTTATAAAATCAAACTGCCACAATGAACTGTACGTCCACACCACAGTAGAACTTGTCATAAACGCACGTTGGAAATTATCGGGTACGTGTCACATACAGATTGCGAACAGGTCAGCAAACATCAGTGGAAAACGAATTTTTGGCAAACGCTGGATAATCCTATGAAGCACTTGCCTTGTATTAACCTGTTTGTGATGTGTGTTCGACAAGTTGTAGACGTGTTTACAACAAGTTTCATTACAGTACGGACGCATCCTTAGTTCCCTAATCTTTTTGGATATGTTTCCTATTGAGAATTACAAGAATCCAAGTCATGAAAATTTGATTCCAAGACTTAATCTACGGTGCTGCAATAAAAATGCATTTCACCTCATTGCATTCAAATCTGTTGAAGAGAGAAATTTTACCAAACCTGAAAACCCCTAGTAAATGTATCTAAGTATGAACTGAAACCAATTCATATCCTTGATAGCATTGAGGTCTTAGAATAAAAGTCGATTTCTTCATTCGTTCTTCTACAGATTTCAAAGTTTAACGTGGGAAGGAACAAAAAAATGTCGGTTTGTGATCTGCCTTTGCTTCTTTATTGATTTCATCGGTATTTCTTTCTATTTCACTTGTTTTGTCTCTCTTTCCATGAATACAGTATTCTCTGCGCTTGTTTCCTTTGCGTGTTAACTGTCCATGTTGCTCGTTGAATATGACTGTCTGCCAGCTTGAATAATATCAGTAACTGAGAAACCTAATGGATTTACTAAAGAAATTCTGATAAGTACGTATATGTATTATAAGAAGAACTGTCAGGGTGAGAAAGGTGAATATACGTAGGAGTGGTAAAAGGGTGGATCCAAATGATTTGAGATGATTCAGTCATATGGAAAGAATGGAGAATGAAAGTTTGGTGAAGATAGAATAGACAATTTAGGCCAACGACGAAGCGCTGGGACCTATGAGGTCATTCAGCGCTGAAAGGAAAATTGAGAGTAAAAGGCGTAACAGGAGGAAAACCTCGCAGTTCCACTAATAAACACTGTTAGAAGAAGGTGGAAAGTAAGATGGAAGAATATGAATGGAGGTACAGTAAAAGGAATGAAAGGGGTTGCAGTTAGGGACCGAAGGGACGCTGCAAAGAACCTTAAGTAATGCCTACAGTGGACCGCGTGAGGTGCACTGATGGCGCTACCCCCCTACGGGGTGAAATTTTGGTGAAAAGAGTACATAACTCTGAAAGGGCGGGGAGAGACCTGGAAAGGACTATAAAGATGAAATGAAAGAGGTATTGGAAAGAATGGTCCAAAAATACAGTTAGAGAGTAGGGGTACAAGTCGGGCGAAGACAAAACGTGCTGACGAGCCTTGCGAAAGTTTAGGTATGAATGTGTCAAAGATCATTTTTTGTTTTTCTGGAAGCCAACCATGTTACGGGGAAATGGATTACGGTAAAAATTCTGATATACATATATATATATATATATATATATATATATATATATATATATATATATATATATATATATATAATATACATATAAACAGTATATATATATATATATATATATATATATATATTACACACACACACACACACACACACACACACACACACACACACACATATATATATATATATATATATATATATATATATATATATATATATATATATATATATATATATAATAGTCCACAAACGTCCTTTAATATCCAATTCGCTCTACCTCGGAAATAATATATTTTCATATATGTTACCGAGTTCTTGTCCTTCGCTGGTTCGAGCCCACGGGACGACGAACTTACTATCAAATAAAATAAAATCCCCTTCGGTAACATATATGAAAATATATTATTTCCGAGTTAGAGCGAATTGGATATTAAAGGACGTTTGTAGCTTACTGATTGTGTATGAATCACGGTGATGATAGTGATAAAAAGTCATATATATATATATATATATATATATATATATATATATATATATATATATATATATATATATATATATATATATATATATATATATATATATATATAGTAGTACGTACATGTTTTTACTTACAAAAACGACAAAAATGCGGGATCGGAGCTGAACGGACGAATTCCATACAGGTTTCACCGAAGCACTTGTAGAACTCGTCGTCTGACGGTATCGAAATTGGAGCGCAGTCCGGATGCATGAACGAAAATTTATGGCAACACCTGACGGGGCCACCCCCGTAAATACTTGTAACTGATGAATGAACAAAGGGAAAATATCAATCGTTCGCAACAACAGGAGCTTCTATAAAATTATTTTCGTACATTTTCTCGGCAAACAAAATAAGCGACAATGAACGAAACTTTAATAAACAGAAATGATCAATGTGTACTTTTGAAAAAAAAATTATGGAGCAAAACTTATGCCGTCATCAATCTGTTTAAAAAAATGATGTTACAAGTACATAATTACATCAGTCATGAGATTTTTTTTACTCTTCCGTACCTTGAGCGAGCGGCGTCGCGACGAAGTCATGGTCAAGGAACTGGCCAAAGGACATGTGCAGAATGGAGAGAGAGCGAGACCCTTCGCTCCGAATCCTGTTGATGGTCGTGCTGACTAAGCGGGCGCTGGGGAGGTCAATATTTAGTACTGACCGCCGGAGGGTCGAGACTCCTGAAAACATAATGTTTCAATCTTCATGAGCCGTTTGACTGATACTTTTCTACTGACCGGAAAAACAATTCAGAATTTTCACTGGCTATCTGTTTAACTTATACTATTCTAAAGCTGGCCATACACGACTGGCGCGCTGATTTCATAGCGATTGGCACGAACCGGTCACCCTTTAACGTGAAAATGGCGGAAAAAATTTACTCCGATTAACTGAGTGGCTGTCTGACTGACATTTTTCTCAGGAAATTGAATCAATTTTTGTCTGAATAACTGGCAATTTTTACTGATACGATGCATTTCTGGTGACAAAAAACAACAGGTTTTAACCAGTAAGCTGACTGGCTGCAACATTAGTATGCATCTGGTGAAAGAATGACCTAAAAGCGTTCTGAATGATCAGAGAAATAAAAAGGGAAAGCATCCATCCGAATCGCCCTCTCATTAGCTGTGGGTCTTATGTATTTGTATTTCCTGAAGAAAAAATATGATCGCTTACTGGAGAAGGAGAACTTAATTGAATATAGAATTTAAGCCAAAGGCCAAGCACTGGGACCTATGAGATCATTCACAGCTCAAACTGAAACTGAAAGTAAAAGTTTGAAAGATGTAACAGGAGGAAAACCTCAAAGCAATTGCACTATGAATCAATTGTTAGAAGTGGGTGGAAAGTAAGAAGGAAGAAAGAGAATATGAAAGGAGTTACATTAAAAGGAACAAAAGGGGTTGCAGCTAGGGGCCGAAGGCACGCTGGAAAGAACCTTAAGTAATGCCTACAGTGCACCACCGCATGAGGTGCACTGTCGGCACTACCCCCATACTGGGATGGAGAAGGAGAGCTGTTAATAAATACGAATGATTATTCCTCGAAACCAGAATTAGGGTACAAAATTACTTTCCTATTACCAAGTAGTCACACTCAAACTGGAATCAATATTACAACAAGACTATCATATACATTTTTCTGCTCATGCATGCATGCGTTCATGAGCAGAAGTATCCACATGCATGAATGTACGCTTGCCCTTTTTTTATGAGACTACAAAACTAAAAGTATATCAAGGTTTTCGGAAGTGACTAGTTCCTCGCTGGACGGGTCGGTATAATTTTCGGGTAGCACTCTGCTGGGCCCGCGTTCGAGTCTCCAGCCGGCCAATAAAGAATTAAAGGATTTTATTTCTGGTGACAGAAATTCATTTCTCTGTATAATGTGGTTCGGATTCCACAATAAGCTGTATGTCCCGTTGCTAGGTAACCAATCGGTTCTTAGCCACGTAAAATAAGTCTAATCCTTCGGACCAGCCCTCTCTAGGAGAGCTGTTAATCAGCTCAGTGGTCTGGGTAAAATAAGGTATACTTAAGTTTTCGGAAGTGACAGGAAAACAATTTAGGAATGTAAGGAAGAGTATATACAACCGCAGCTTTGTATATCATAATTATTAGAGTTTAAAGCAAAAGAAAATTAACACTGAAATGTTTCACATTCCCTACGGCATAATTAGACAACTGCAAAAGTAGTTAAGTACGCCTTGAGTATACCGTTGGTACCGAAAAAACCACATATTCTGCAATACATCGTTCTAACATCCATTTTAACGAATGTCTATCTGATATCGCTCTATACATGTCTATAATTAAGATCTGGTGCTGTAAATGAACACTGTTTATCTTCGTATTTGTCATGCGTTTGTAGAGACATTATTCGTGTGTGTAAAAAATTCCGACACTGCTCAAAATTAAAATACTAAAATATGAAATACGCCTATGTTTTAATTTCAAAATATGAAATGTTAAACCCATACCGTCATCATACTCAGCACGCAAATCTCTCCTGTAAGGCCGGAAAGCCGCTCCCCAAAGAATGTTGGCCAAGTTGTTGCAACTTCCGTCCAACGTCCGGTAAGGACTGTTTGGAAAACAGACACTAAACTGCGGCCTCCTGAAATCGCTCAATATGTCGGAACAATTACCAATGGGACCGAGAACCAGTAAGCCCGATACAGCCTCGTCCGGTATCTCGAAGCTAATAAAAGGAGAGAAGGAAATTAGTTTTCTTCTAAGGATCATTGTAGGACTATCAAAACACATTAATGTCAATTTAGAGATGGAAAGAGCAGTTGAAATAAACACTCTCTCTCTCTCTCTCTCTCTCTCTCTCTCTCTCTCTCTCTCTCTCTCTCTCTCTCGTCCAAAATTTTTATGAAAACGCTCAATATTTACCTTTTTTGGAAGAAACTCGTAGCTTCTATTAGAATTAAACCACCGCGAGCCATTTTTGTAGAAATCGGATCCGTTCTCCGGAAGGCGGTCTGGTGCTTCAGAGAAGGATCATCCGCGCTAAAAGTAATGTTTTCGGCTTCCATTTCTAATTCTATTGCATCCTTGTTCTGAAGTTTCCCTTCCCCTGATACTAATCCCTCTCTGAAAGAGATGGAAAGAGAAAATGAGGAAGAGTAATGAAATCGATATTTATTATAATTTACTGTACTGTAAAGACAAATGCTGTCAACTCTAGGTGATTTCCGTGAAATCGAATTTTGTTCGTCATTATCCAATTCAACTTCTATGCATAAATTATCGCAAAAACTATACTCATAAAGAAGCTGGAAAAAGGGGAAAGAAAGGTTGTTCGGTTAAAGATTAGTCTAATAACATTCTCTCCTTTTTTTTTTTACTATCATCAAGACAACACATCTCAGTGAAACTGATTTAAAGAAAAATCTAATCCTTTGGTAGGGTACTGCGCAGTGTCTCTTCTTGCCATGCGGCATTCTGATATCTGTTGTTCCTCTTGTCTGGTTCTTATTGACTGTCGACAGTCAGGGGCTAAAACATAGCTGTCAAATACGCTAAGTGGAAAAGTTTAAGCAAAAGCTGGTGTTGATGGCCACAGTAGTTGCAAAGCAAGATTGCGTTAATTCATCGATCATTTCAAGAAAATTATACCCCAAAAAGCCTCCTAAAGTACGCCATCTGAAATCTGCTGAGAAAACGTTTCCATCAGCCCGTGCAGTCTTCGAGCGTCCTATGAAATCAAACGCGATATTCGTACTACTGTAATAACCTCATAGATACATATTACTGTTCTATGTTTCTTGCAAATGCTTATGAAAAGCAAGCGTCTGGTCCATCGTTTTACAACCTATCGTTAAGAGTCGCTGAAAAACTTTCAATATTTATTAATAACTTTAAATCAAAGTCTAACATGAAGGTGAAAACGTATGAACTTTCATAGCATCTCAAAACAATCAGTCAGTTTCATAATATCAAAACTGGAAGAGTCATTCTGCAATATCTCATTTCTCAGGTTAAATGATCAAGGAACAGAACTAAATTCAGTAATAAATTTAATTACAATATTATGGTTGCGTCTAAAGAGACAGCGGACTTACTCCTTTTGAGTTGTAGTGTCCTGGTTTACGAGTACAGCAACACTCGCTAATGACATTTCCTCCGCAAATTTCTTCGCCACCGAAATATCTTCCTCTGTGATATTAGTAATATTCACTGAACCGGTGATAGGATTATCTGGTGGTGTGGTTCCATTGGTGGTACTGCCTAGGGTAGGAAAGGTACGCTCTGGTGCAGTGGTAGTTGTCACTTCAGGAAGGGTGTTGGAGAATACAACAGTTCCCACAGTTCGGGTAGGCTCGGGAATGGAGGTATTGCCTTGAGTGGTTGTACCAGGAGTTGTGGTCGTGGGGGTGGTGGTAGTACTCTCGGAAGTGGAGGTAAGATTTTGATCAGGAATTATATAATTTTGTCTTTTCTTTCGAGGCCTTGGCATAATGAATTCCACGTAGACTTCCATGAACCAAGAAAAATCTGCAAAAAATTGTTATCCATTGTTGATTGCAATTTTACATGCAATAGTACATAGTTTATCCACGAAACTATACAAGACTACGAAATTTGCATATTTTCCTTTCTTGCTCAAACCATAAATCCTTCTCTAATACTACTACTGCTACTGAAAATAAGGCTCCATCGATTATCTGTTCACGGTGTGCGCGAAAATAAGTCAAACCTTGTAACATTTTTCTTCCCTATCTTAGATAACATCTCAGCACTCATAGATGCTGTCTCCAGGTATATGGGTTCTGAGGTCTTTTTCCCAATCATTTATTTCACACTGATCTAAATATCACCTAACAGCTTGTGGTAGCTCAAAAGATGGTTTTCAGCTTTTCTCTTCCCTCTTGGTATTTCTCCATACAATCCAGGACTCTGGTAAATGCATGAAACCTATCTCTTATTTCGTTCTTAAAACTCCTATTCAGATGATTTGTTAACAACCTTAACCGTTATTCATGTTCATCACTGTTCCACAAAAATACTCGAGAGCATCGTTTCACAGACAAACTTTACCCATTAATCAAAGATCTCTCAAGGAACTATTTACTTTTAAGAGCAGGGGCCAGTAGGACTGGCCACCTAATGCCCTTTCTAGGCCAGGCTAAAGAAAACTAGAGGAAGGAAGGGAGAGAGGTACGACGTAACTATCATAAGCCCTCAAAGATCTTACCATACAGAGACAAGAATATACCAACGTATACTGCTACTATTTCTCGTCTCTTAATTCCGCGACTTTTTTTCTTACGAGAAAATCAATCTCCTCATTGCCTATGAAACAATCCTTAATCGTAAACAAAACTCGTCATAAGACATCACTTGTTAAAAAAAATTCTTTGACTTTCCTTAAATAATTTTTGTTCCAGGGCCGTTTCCAGGTGTCATTGCATTCTTGTCATAATAGCATCAGACCAAAAAATTTGTAATATTCACTCAAAGTATTCATGGCTATTTTTATCATTATGCTATTGGTGCCCTTCCTACCTGCTTTTATTTTTTTCGGGGGCAGGTTGCCATTCAACCTTCCTTTCATTAGGCTTTTCGCCCTATAGCAACAAACTTTTATCCTTCTATATATATAATATATACGTGTGTGTGTGTGTGTGTTCTTACTGAATGCTGAGACACAAGTGGCGTCTACTATCAAAAGGCAACAATTCTCCAATTTCCTATTTCTCTTCTCGTCTTTAAGGGAAAAACTTTTCTAGAAAACGATAAAATTTACAGTCATGTTGTT